>NW_006239432.1:213691-223499 GCF_000226075.1 Solanum tuberosum
TTTTTTTGTAGGTTACTAGCCCGGACCTTTGTGATATTTTCTCTTCTCCTTGTCTGAGGCTTCTTGTGGAGGTTTGTGAGGTAGATGCTTGTCATTTCAGTGGACCTTCTTACTCCTCTTTATGATCTTGTTCTATTCTAGAAACAAGGTCATTTGAGACTTGTGTTTTTCTTTTGAATCAATTATAATACTTTAAAGGCTTGTACACGTGACAACCAGATTTTGGGGGTATTTTTGAGTTGATTATGAAAATTTCCGCATTTTATTGTAATGGTTGAGTTTTAGGCTGACTTGTCTTGGTGGATAAGACAAGTGCCATCACGTCCATTTTTGGGTCGTGACATTACTCTTTACTCTTTTCTTAATTCAAAACTTAAGTCTTAAAACAAAGTTAAAACGTTTGTAAAAGACTTCTTAAAATATGGTTCATGCCGAATTATGGACGTGAACGACTCAATGCAAGGTTTTCAATAACCATAGATAGAACTCAATACTTGGAACTCAAGAACTTCAATGATACTACTCACTTCAAGAATGCTCAACTCAGAGGGTTCATGCGGAATTATGAGCATGTACTACTCAACTCAAGGACTCAAAGATACTTCTCATCTCAAGATTATTCGGCTTATAATGTTCATGCGGAATTATGGGCATGAACGATTCAACTCAAAGACTTAATGGGTAACATGTAATAGTCCCATGATTAGAAATATAATCTCAAAGGGAATTAGGAACTCAATACTCAAGACTTAGAACTTGAAGATACTACAACCCTCAATGATACTAAATTTATGGAGTTCATACGGAATTATGGGTATGAACGACTCAACTCAAAGGTCTACATAACTACAAGGATCTCATTTATACGACTCTTCTCATTCTCTTACTTACTTCCTCAAAACTTAGCTCAAATCAATAGTTGATCTCAAAGGATTCACAATCGAACTCAAAGGCTTTCTTGAACTCTACTGATCTTAAATCTCTCTTGAATGTGAATTATGAATTCAAGAGTCATGGTTCATGATATGAGGATATAGATGATAGTGTAGACTCATGAATACATTCTCCTCACTCTCATGCTCACTTACTTGAGTCTTAGAACAATTTACTAGATGTTCGAAAGAATTCTCAAAACTTAACTCTCAACTCTACCTTGAATTTGAATTATGAATTCAAGGTTATGATCATGTTAGGAATGATTTTATGTATTTAGAATTGAAAGAGAGTGAAGGTGCACTTTAAACGAACTCAAACGGAGCAACCGAAGACAAACTGGATGGGGCAGGCGACCCTGGCGCTCTGAGTGGCGCAGGGCACCAGCCCCTAAACTTCAGAGGAGGATTTGGGGCGCTCTGGCTGCCGCATCGTGCCAGGCCCCGACCCAGAAAACTCGACGAAATTCTTTGCTCATTTTCTCACCCTAACTCGCCTAGAATGAAACGATTTCTTTCCCAATCACTTAGAATCAATTACTTAACATAAGTACACTCTAATCTACTCAATACAGCCCTTCAAACACTTACTTTGATCTCAAGAAATCATCAAGAACCCAACACAACAAGATTTTAGAATGAACTTCAAGAACACCTATCAAGAACTCAAATCTTTCTACTTCAAGAATGAAATTTTGCGCTGAAAATAACATGTTTGGCGTATGGGTGAACAAACCCAACACTATGGAAGCTTACATACCTCTTAGGGATTAAACCCATGGCGAAAATTCACAACAAAACGCAAGACTCTCGACAAACGCTTTGATCATCTCCTCTTTTCTCTTCTTGAACTCTCAACTAAAACCCTAGGCTAATTTTAGGATTATAAAACTGAACCTAATAGGATTAGACCCTTAAAATACTACTAAAAACGAATTAAATCTGATTGGGTAAGGAAAAGACCAGAATACCCCTCACTATTTCCGGCTAACCTTCCTTAACTGGACATCCTAACTTCAAAAGGACATATCTCACTCATCCGAACTCGAAACTTAGCAAACTCGGTGGCGTTGGAAAGATAATTCAAAAGGTATTTCCTAAGGTATCTTGTAGAACACCTAAATCATCCTGAGTTAGGAGTTATGATCGTTTGAATTTAACCAAAAACTCATACTTAACTTAACTATCCAAATTTCAGATTTTTCGCTATTTCCAATTTAGTTCTTTTTGGAATTCAAGGTGCTACATCTAGTGACCTTAAAACTTAAGAAGTTTTAAATTCCTTGGTAAAATCTCACTCACTACGAAGAACGGTTCGAGTCTTAGTTCGAAAAATTTTCTGGGGTGTTATAATATCTCCCCCTTGGGATCATTCGTCCTCGAATGACTACTGGATTGGGTATGGAACGGGTTACTCTTGCTAAGGTCTTTGGCTAATGGTACGCTCTCACTATATTCAAGTTTAACCCAAATCCTTAAGTTCAGGTTCTATACCTCTTTATAGGGAATCTCATCCCAAGACCATTACTCCTTACCACCACATTCAAGCTTAGTACTCTAGCAACTCCATGGACTCCTACTAACAAACTTCTTCACAGCCAACTAAGGGCACTCATTTAAATATTTCTCATAGTAAAACCTCATTCTAATCTTCCTCCTTATTTACAACCTTAGATGGAACTATCACACCATCATCATCACGATAGGATCATTAACCTTCTCTTTCTAACATCACTCAATTACGAAAATGACCTCTGAAAAGATATCTCGCAAACTCTTTGGAACTCATTACTATCTTATTCTCAACACTTGACTTGATTTCTAATCTTATCATCTCCCCCTTATGTCTAAAGCTAACACTTGAAAGCTATGAACCTATTCCACATTGACAACTCAATTATTCTATCTAGGCACACATGGAAAAATATCACTTAATTGGAACCTCATCTGGTAACATACCATCTTGGTACACCTTTTAATGCTCTTGTTACTCTTGTGACTTAGCCACACTTCACTGCCCTTATCTAAAGGTTATGGCCTCTCACTTGTACCACTCATATTCATTGGAGCTAACATTTCAATTCCTCACCTACTCTATGCCAAGTCTACAAGATCAAATCTCAAGACTAACATCATCACCCTCATGGTTCCATTCTGTGGATCATGACGCTTATCTCAAATTCAAGCTTAGTGTTTATTACTAAACCCAAATATCAATATGATTGCTCACCTACTATACTATACCTCATTACCTAATCAATTCTATAACCTTCTGTACATCATGACCCTCTCAAACATATCATAAGCCTATTTTATATTTATCCCTTCATGAATACTTTGTGATTCTATTCAGCACATACACTTGGTCATTACCTACACAATTACACTTAATCGTAAACTCCTTTCTAGCGAAAACACACTCTACGTTCTATAATGCAATCTTCACAACTCATCACTTCTTAGTCTACCCATAAGGGAAAACTATTCATTAATAAGTTACTAGGTGCGTGACTATAGTAACATATCTTGCCTCATCACTATCTCCTTTTCTAGGATTACTAAACCTCTACATACTTTCCTCTAACTCTGGGCTCTTTCACTACTACTGCTTATGATCTCGTAACTTATGTTACCTTTTCGAGTGAAAGTACTACCCAACTTCTAAACATACTTTCTCATAAGGATCTCAGCTAAAACAAGACTTAGAAAAAAGAGTACAACTCGCTTTTAGCTCAAACGCATGATTCACATAATTATGGGTGCATTCCTTTGAAACTGAACACTTAACTTACTCTTTGGGCTACTCTCAAGCCTCTCTGGAGTCTCATGACTTACTCAAGTTTTTTTTTCTAAGAGTATCTCGTCAATAAATGACTGACTTTGCTTTTCAACCACCACTAGTATGATGAGTAGTCCAATGATTCTGAGATACGCACGAGTTAGAATAAGTCTCTATGACATAGCTCTATTGCACGATTAAGAGTATGAAAGAAGGGAAACTTTCCTTAAATATATGTAGTCCCTCGTTTATAGAAGTGGGGCCCTCACAACCATAAACAAGACCCTACTTGACACGGCTTCATAGACACCCTAGGACTCTTGAACTCTGTGCTCTGATACCAAGTTTATCATGACCCGAGTCTACACCCTGGACGTGGCCGACACTTAAGAACCATTGTTGGTCCCCAAGAGAACCCTCATCCTGGCTAACTACAAGCGGAAGACTAACTTAAGCAAGCAAAAGCTTAAAAACTGAAATAAATTCAATAAACTCAACTTTTCGAAACTTTAACTCAAATGAGTAACTTAGAATAAAAATAATATATTCAACTTGCCATAAAATAGGCAACTTAAGTCTTTAAAACATTTAATAAAATAAATGAATAATACAGACTTCTTAACTATACTGACTATCTATGAAGCCTTTAACTAATAAAGATGGAAGTCGATACAAGACCCACGAAATCCTGACTAAACTGAAAAAGTAAATGAAATCCTCCGGAAATAAGGAGGCTCACCATAGCTAACTCGAACTTCTGGATGTATCAACGAACCTCCTATTGATGATCATGAATACCTGTGTCTACATCAAGAGAAGATGCAGGCCAAATGACTCAGTACGTGGAATGTACGAGCATGTAAGAGGAATTCTAAAGCATAAACACAAGATTGAAACTTGATAAAAAGGAAACATACATACCTCTTCTCAAACTTATTCAACTCAAGGAATACTCAAGGATATTCAAAACTACTCAAACTTACTCAACTCAGAAGTACTCAAGGATAAGATATGCAACTCAATAATAAAACACTCGACTCTTGGTACTCAAACTCTGGATACTCAGCTCTGGATACTCAACTCAACATAACTAAACTTATTTCAATATAAAGCCGTTTTTAAACAAGTGCACTATAAAGAAAAGTTGTTTAAAACATGATGTCAACTCTGTGTGTATGCAAAGATACAAATAACTCTGAGATGTATGTAAAAATACAAATAAACTGATGTATATAAAAATACAAGTACTGCTATGGGAGTTTCTCTAATCGATAACCATCACATAAGAGCTATTGTGATACATCGATCTCCCTCATGCTGCCAGCGCATCCTATACCTTGCCACAGGTATAGGACCTGAACTACTAAGTGGATCCACTAGTCTATGGGAAAAGAATTCATCTAAAAAGTATGACCCTTTTCTACCTATGATGGCTACATGGTTTATGGGGGCTGTGAGTTGTCTGAACTCTCCCCCATATCGGCGCTCAATACTACTCCCAAAATATACTAGCTCTTTATGTTTTAAAAACATACTTCTTTCTGTGATTTGAGATTAGTGCTCAAAAACTTAGCTCAAAGGCTATCTTGGAAATCAAAGTTTTCTCTCTTGCTTCATTTAGAAAGCGATTACTCTTTTCTGACAACTAGCCCGAAGGCTCTTTGGAAATCTCAGTTTCAGTTCTTATTTAAATGTGAAAACATTTTAAATCTCTTTGGAAATACTTAGTCCCCATAGACTTTTGAAGAAATGAACTTCAACTCTTTACTCTTTACTCTTTGCTTAACTCAAAACTTTAAGTCTTAAAACAAAGTTAAAACATTTGTAAAAGACTTCGTAGAATATGGTTCATGCTGAATTATGGACGTGAACGACTCAATGCAAGGTTTTCAATAACCATAGATAGAACTCAATACTTGGAACTCAAGAACTTCAATGATACTACTCACTTCAAGAATGATCAACTCAGAGGGTTCATGCGGAATTATGAGCATGAACCAGTCAACTCAAGGACTCAAAGATACTTCTCATCTCAAGATTATTCGGCATATAATGTTAATGCAGAATTGTGGGCATGAATGATTCAACTCAAAGACTTCATGGGTAACATGTAATAGTCCCATGATTAGAAATATAATCTCAAAGGGAATTAGGAACTCAATACTCAAGACATAGAACTTGAAAATACTACTACTCTCAATGATGCTCAATTTATGAAGTTCATACGTTATTATGGGCATGAACGACTCGACTCAAAGGTCTACATAACTACATGAATCTCATGTATACGACTCTTCTCATTCTCTTACTTACTTCCTCAAAACTTAGGTCAAATCAATAGTTGGTCTCAAAGGATTCACAATCGAACTCAAAGGCTTCTTGAACTCTACTGATCTTAAATATCTCTTGAATGTGAATTATGAATTCAAGAGTCATAGTTCATGATATGAAGGATATAGATGATAGTGTAGACTCATGAATACATTATCCTCACTCTCATGCTCACTTACTTGAGTCTTGGAACAAGTTACTAGAAGTTGTAGAAGATTCCACAAAAGGACTTTCTTAGAATGTTCGGAAGAATTCTCAAAACTTAACTCTCAAATCTATCTTGAATTTGAATTATGAATTCAAGGTTATGATCATGTTAGGAATTATTTTAGGTATTTAGAAGTAGCTTAGAGTATTTAGAATCGAAAGGGAGTGAAGGTGCACTTTAAACGAACTCAAACGAAGCAACCGAAGACAAACTGGATGGGCAGGCGACCCTGGCGCTCTGAGTGGCGCAGGGCACCAGCTCCTAAACTTCAGAGGAGGGTTTGGGGCGCTCTGGCTGCCGCATCGCGCCAGTCCCCAACCCAGAAAACTCGACAAAATTCTTTGCTCATTTTCTCAGCCTAACTCGCCTAGAATCGAACGGTTTCTTCCCCAATCACATAGAATCAATCACTTAACATAAGTACACTGTAATCTACTCAATACAGCCCTTAAAACACTCACTTTGATCTCAAGAAATCATCAAGAACCCAACACAACAAGATTTAGAATGAACTTCAAGAACTCATCAAGAACTCAAATCTTTCAACTTCAAGAATGAAATTTGCGCTGAAAATAACATGTTTGGCGTGTGGGTGAACAAACTCAACACTATGGAAGCTTACATACCACTTAGGGATTAAATCCATGGCGAAAATCCGCAGCAAAACGCAAGACTCTCGACGAACGCTTTGATCATCTCCTTTTTTCTCCTCTTTTCTCTTCTTGAACTCTCAACTAAAACCCTAGGCTAATTTTAGGATTATAAAACTGAACCTAATAGGATTAGACCCTTAAAATACTACTAAAAACAAATTAAATCTGATTGGGTAAGGAAAAGATGAGAATACCCCTCACTATTTCCGGCTAACTTTCCTTAACTGGACAGCCTAACTTCAAAAGGACATATCTCACTCATCCGAACTCAAAACTTAGCAAACATAGTGGCGTTGAAAAGATAATTCAAAGGTATTTCCTAAGGTATCTTGTAGCACACCTAAATCATCCTGAGTTAGGAGTTATGGTCGTTGGAAGTTGACCAAAAACTCATACTTAACTTAACTCTCCAAATTTCAGATTTTTTGCTATTTCCAATTTAGTTATTTTTGGAATTCAAGGTGCTACATCTAGTGACCTTAAATCTTAAGAAATTTTAAATTCCTTGGTAAAATCTCACTCACTACGAAGAACGGTTCGAGTCTTACTTCGAAAAAATTTCTGAGGTGTTACACCTTCCCTCTCAACCAGACCACCACCAAATCATCTCTCCCCTCCCTTCTCCTTCCAGTAAATTCTCCACCAAAAGACTAGAGATCATTGCCAGCTCCAGACGTCCCTTGTCCTCTCATCTCTGCCTGACACCGGCGAAGCTAGCATAACTGCATAACCAACTATTGCAGAGAAAGTTCCGTACCTATGCACTAAAATGATCTCCTTATCGGAGGAACATTTTATGACTGTAAGAATCTGTCCATGGTATAATATTTTAGCTATTCATTGTGTGTTCAATTAATTTAGATTCATGAATGGTCCTGAGATTTGAAATTAGTGAATTATGGTTCAACCTCGAACTTTTCTATGAGATTTGATAATTCAATTACATGTCTATTTCCTTTCCTTTAAATGATAACCTTTAATTATTTTTGAACCGTGTTTTAAAGTTATTTGCTTAAATTTGAATTTGTGGCAAATTCAGTACTTAATTTTGGTGTCTTGTGAACATTCTTTATATTCTTAGTAACCAATGATCACTTCCATTTTTACTTGCTTCTTTTCATATCAATTCGAATTATGACAACCTACTCTTTCTGGCTGAATTTATTACCTTCCGTGATTCATGACTTCTCGTCTGTTTCCTTTGATTGCTCGTTGAAACAATGTTACTATTTGGTAATTATGGTAAGTGTTGTCCTAATTGATTGACTTTCTGGATACAAGGTGCGATTTTGGTGATCTGATATGAAATGGTGTTATAGCTTTGGCATTTGTTAAATTCAGTTTGATTTCTTGCATTTACCTTGATTCAATTTTGTTGATAAAGGAAAGATATTTCCCAGATTTAATTAGCTCTACTTGATTCTTTGCATTTTACTATTAAGTCTCTATCTTACTATATAAGGAGCATTCTTCTCTTTCTATGGGATCATGAACAGCAACCCTCAAGCTTTCTTTCCCTCAAAGAGAATAACTGATACAGAGATCACTGGAAAAATAGCCTTGAGTTCTCTTTCTCTCTATAGAATAACTAATCACGGATCACCGATGAAAGATCCCAAAAGGCTCTCTTCCTCTTTTACAACATAACTAGAAGGCCTCGATATTTCTAAAGGACCTCTCTTTCCTTTGGATATTGATAGAAAACATCATTACTTCTCTATTATTTTCTGTTTCCTGCTAGTTGCTAAACATAAGATAACCTTGCTCACTTTATACTTGCATCCTCCTCGACATAAGCACTGTTTGAAATTCTTGAGATTCTTGTGATCTTGATTTGTTGAGAATCAGATACGGATTACGGACACGACTGACTGAGTTACTGGAACATCAAAGTGTGCTTCCTTATTATCATCTTGGTCTCATCACTGGTTAGTTTTCTTAATGATGCATTCAATATTTAATGCAGTAGTTTTGTATATCTATAATTGTGAATGGTTCGAATGCGCTAAGTATTCTATGGAAAACGTCCAGATATGTTATCCTAAATTCATATATGTTAATACTTTTAAAGTTTCTTACCCCAATCTTAGTTGTTTGAATTTACGTTAATCTTTTAACTGAAAATAAATGTCCTGATGCTTAAAATATGTTTGAGTTTACTTTTCTCCTGATTGTATGTTTCCTTTAGGATAACTCTTAAATTTATATTTGGTTGTGTATGTGAAATGTTTGTCTTTTAGTATCTGGCATATCCATGGTTATAGGATTAAATCTATGGCATTATATCTTGGCCCCCTTAAAGTCATAAATCTCTTTTCTGTGAAATGTTCAGTATTAATTTGTGAGTCCAAATATCTTAAAAGGAATGTGTCATCACGTACTTAGCCTTCTTTTGGAGAATAGGTCTTGAAAGAGATAGTGTCCCTTCCATCCATATTAGAGAGGCATGAATGTACTTCGTCAAGGAATGCTGCATCTTTGCCAAAAGCTTAGTTGAAATAGGGTTAATCCAGTTAACACACACCTGTAATTTTAGTATATATGTCAAAATGATGTGATGAAGGTAAATGTCAACTTAATCAATGTTTGGGTTTCTTGTTATGGATTGCATCCTCTCTGTGTCAATGTCACATGAAGTGCAATTTTAGTTCTTATTCTTGATTGACATAACTTTTTTGGTTGCTTCTTCTTAACATTATATTAAAGTATCTAATCATGTTGTGCTTAGTTTCGATGGCAATGTTGGTGTTCACCATTTTAGAGTAAGTAATGCTTCATGGAATTTTATTAAGTATTTGGTGCACTTTATATCTGTTATCGCTGACAGACCAGCCATTTGTCCCCCCCCCCCCCCCCCCCCCCTTTCCCCCCCCCACCTCTCCCACCCTTGCTGCCTCCACGACCA
>NW_006239432.1:223541-239845 GCF_000226075.1 Solanum tuberosum
TTTTCCCTTCCAGGCCCAGCCCTTTTTCCCCCCCCCCCCCCTCTCCCTTTTCTCACCTATGTATTTCAATACCTAAGATCAAGTAAACTATAATAAGATGTGATACAACGAATGTTTAGCGACAATTTTGTGGGTTGATTATCAATGCACACAATAAATATGTGTACTTTTTATTACACATCTTTCACTTGCTTTTTTCTTCTGATCATAACCTGGATTAGGCGATCACCATTTCAAGCTAATTACATTGTTGTTTTCAGATTTGGTGAGTTTTTGTTACAACTTTTAGAGAGAACTGCAACATAGATCAAGTGATTACATCTCTCTACGTGAACATTTTATAGAGATCTCCACAAGCATGCTCTCGTAATTGAGTGATGCTTTGTATTAGTGGTACTAATCCTCTCTCTTGTATTCATTTTTTTCAGCATCTCAGATACTATACTAATCCAACTAGGAATATTCAATTTAGGCATACATTGAGAATTAATTCTTATTTCCTAGAATGTTGGATATAAATTTGTGTTCTATTAGAAATAAAAATGAACCGTGGAAGGCCTTTCATGGTTTCTGTTTATGCAACTGGATCGATAAGGAGATAACCCGTGAAATGCACTTAGTTTTTTGGATGGCATAACTGAATTGATAAGGATAGGCAACTAAAGAGAATAATTGATCATCAAACAATAAATAATATGCCACTATCATCCGTGTATTAGAGGATTGACACCTTAATGGAATAAGGGAGGAGGGCTGGATATGGTTGTGTATGAGAAAAGATGTTATGAAACGATTTGTAAACTTGTTCGTATGAGCCTTATAAGACAAGGCATTACAACATATGAATGACAATTTGTGTTGCTTCGACTCTTAAAGATACCATGCTTTGCTAGAAGTGGCACTTTGCTGAAGTCTTTAAAGTTGTTTGTGGTTCTTCTTACAATGAGTTTAAAATGAAGCAAGTGAGCTTTTATGTTTTAAAAAATGAAAATTGACTTATCGGTAGTTGTAAGGAGATTTAGATGGAGGATGCTCATGGGAAGATATATGAGATGGTGAATGCATATTAATGCTATCACACTGTTAGTTGCATTATAAGATGTTTGTATCTTTGTCCCAACACCAGATGTTTGTTTTGTTGAAGCAATCAAATATATTTCTTTTGTTATTTTCCTTCTGAAAAAATTGACACACTTATGTATTCAATGAAATGTTAAGTTTTGTATTTCGTAAAGTATCAAAATAATCAATTTAATGTTTTTTCTCAGGCTAACATGATCAAGAAGACTGGAACTATCGTAGTTGGCACAAATAAAAGGGAAAATGCATAAGTACCCCCTCAGCCTACGCCCAAAATCCCTGAGACACACCTAACCTTTACTAAGGTCCTATTACGCCCCCCCCCCCCGAACTTATTTTATATATAATTTTCTACCCCTTTTCGGCATACGTGGTACTATATTGTTGGCCCAGCGCTTGTTTGATCCAAATCCATGATTTTAGGTTTGATTTTGGGTAGAATCTGATGTACTTTGAACATATAATCTATTCTAAGTGTTTGGGGAAAGAACCTATGGAGTTTAGAGGGTTTAGAGTTGAAAAACGAAGAAAAAATTTCGTCGGACAATTCTGGGCAGTGGTGGCACGTCACGGAGCTGGTTCCCCAGATATGGGAAATTCGTTTCGTGTCGCGGAGCCATCACGGAGTATTCTGCCTCAAAAGTTGTTTTCGAAACCAAAATTTAAATGCTTCTCCGCGTCGCGGACCCACCCTCAAATATTGATTTTTGGTCTTTTCTCTTGTTTAGCTATCTAAAATCATTCCTAAACATCATGAGGATCTTTCCTATCACAAATCACAATCCTTCAATCCATAATTCAATTCAAGGACTAGTTAAGAGTCAAGTCAAAGAGCAGTTAAGATCAAAGTCAAGAGAAGTTCTTAGAGTTTCCAAATGTTTTAACTTTGTTTAAGACTTAAAGTTCAAGTTGAGTAAAAAGTAAAGAGTACAGTTTGAAGTCCATTTCTTTAAAAGTATATGGGGACTATGTATTCCCAAAGGGTTTAAAATGTTTTCACATTTAAACAAGAAAGAAAACCTCGATTTCCAAAGAGCCTTCGGGCTAGTTTTCAAAAAAGAGTAATCGCATTCTAAATGAAGCAAGAGGGGAAACTTTGATTTCCAAGATAGCCTTTGAGCTATGTTTTTGAGCACTAATCTCAAATCACAGAAGAAGTATGCTTTTAAACATAAAGAGCTAGTATCATATTTTGGAAGTAGTATTGAGCACCGATATGGGGGAGCGTTCAGATAACCCACAACCTCCATAAACCATGTAGCCATCATGGGTAGAAAAGGGTCATACTTTTTAGATGAACCCTTAGTGATTTATAGCATAGACTGGTGGATCCACTTCGTAGTATAGGTTCTATACCCTCGGCAAAGTATAGGACGGCCCTGACAGTGTGAGGCAAAACGTTGTATCATCACAATAGCTCTTACGTGAAGGTTGTTGGTTAGAGAAACTCCCACAGAAGTAATTGTACTCTTATATACATAGTTTATTGTAGTTTTACATACATTTTCAGAGTCATAATATATCTTTGCATACACACAGAGTTGACATCATGTTTTAAACAACTTTTCTTTATATTGCACTTGTTTTAAACTGTTTTATATTGAATTGAGTTCAGTTATGTCTAGTTGAGTTGAGCTAGGTAAGTTCTTCAAATTCCTTTCAAGCCTAAGTTGTGTTTAGCATTCCAACTCGCATACTCATACATTCAATGTACTGATGCCAGTTAGCCTACATCGTCTTATGATGCAGAAGCAGGTAACCAAGATCAGCATCCCACGCATCGTTGATCCAGTTGAGCTTCAAAGTTATTGGTGAGCCTCCTTGCATTCTAGAGGATCCCCCTTTTTCATTAATTTATCGTTTTAGTTCATTAGGATGTCGTGGGCCTGTCCCAACATCCATCTCAGTTGTTTTAGAGGCTTCATAGATAGTCAGTCAGATGTTAGTTCATTCGTCATCATTTGTTATTGGCTTATGTTCAGAATTGAGTTGCCATTTTGGCTAAGTTAAATGTTTATTTTAAACATTATGAGTTCAGTTTAAGACATGTTGAGTTATCTTGTATTTGGATTCTCTTTCTTATGTCTAAGTCTTCCGCTGAGTAAGTAAGCTACGCCAAGGGTTCGCTTGGGGCCAGCAATGGTTCTCGAGTTCCAGCCACGCCCAGGGTGTAAGCTCGGAGCGTGACAAATAAGAACAAGTAAGAAATAACTATTCCGTGGGATTTATGCTTAGCACCGAGAGGATATGGAGATGGAAGCTCTCCCGTTAGTAAAGGTCGGGTTTCTAGAAGCAATCTCCTTATCCCTTACCTATGTGCCCCCATAGGATGATTGTCTAGATAGACATTAGGTAGTGGATCCACTTGAGCTAAAAGTTCATGGTCCTTACCTTGGTAAGTAGGACAACCCTTTTCGGTGTGGGAGACACCGGGGGATCATGTTATAGATCACATGGTCTCTATGTTGGTTAAGGCTACTTCCCATATTAATAATGAACTAGCGTTACTTCAAGAAGTATCTCATATGAGTTCAAAGGTTTAAATATGTTTAGCTTGCATTGACCATGTTTATGAATTATGTTTTCTAACTCATTTATATCATGTTTTAGCTTGGTCAATTGGATGTCATGAAATGTCATATTTAAGCATGTTTTACATGTTTTATGCATTGCTAGCATACTTGGTACATTGTTTTGTACTAACACATACTCTTGCCTACATTTTCCCCAAATGTAGGGTCCTCAGTTTTGTGGTAGTGGTTGACTTGGTTGATTCCGAGCTTGGTGAGTCCTCATGCTTCGAGGACGGACTTGTATTCATTTCAGTTTCTGTCTTACTTTCAATTTTGGACATGATGTATGGGTTAGGCCCAATTTCATTCTATTGTATTAGATGGCTAATGAGACAAGTATTTTATACTTCCATTTTTCTTTTATAAAACTATTGGACTTGAACTGTTGTTTTTACCTCTTTTGTTCTATTCTTATGTTATAAATGCTAAGTGGCTTGTATGGGGTCTTTCGGGGTCCTATACGCCATGTTACATCTAGGGTGTACCCCTGGGTCGTGACAAAGGTAGTCATGAACACTTGTATCTCGTCATGTATCCCTGGGGCTGGATAGTGATCCTAAGAGGTGAAATGCAATATAGTAAGATTTAACGTACAATGGAAGCAAACCAGTCTTCAAACTTCGCATGTTTAAGTATAAAGTCTAAATGATATATTGTGTTAATGAAGCAAAGTAAAAAAGAATTGACACTTAAATCAAGCTATAACACAATAGTGGAAAGCTGGTTGTTCTCCAAAACTAAGCAGGTAATAAAACTTTGCTTATGTACCCCATGTTTCCACTCCTAAATTGTGCAGGTAATAAAACTACACACACTTAGTAGGAAATCCCCTATTTATTGAGAATACTAGAGTTCCACAGTTGTATACTCACTCATTACACTCCATGTTTTCTCTCAAAATGCAAAACGAACATACAATACAACCATACACACTTGGCAGAAAGCAAAAAAGAAGAAGATAAAAGAAGAGAACAACTCACACATCTTGATTGTTCAGTTTCTTCCTTCCAATTTTAACAGAACTCTTCCTTTGTCTTAGGATGACTAAAATTTATTTTTCTTTCACCATGTCCTTAGAGAATTCTCTTATCATCTCTTGATTTTCCTTACTTGTTCATCCTATTAATACTAGCACTTAAAAAGCTAATGTTCTCTGAATACTAGCCTTTATTTAAGTGTATTTTAATATAACAGTCAGACGCCTTAATGTATATTAACAGAGGAATCGATTCAATCAATTGCATTCAAAATAGTAGCAGCCAGAGATCACAAACACAAAAACGATACTTTTAGGAATCTCGAATCACTTGGAAAGCACAGTTAATACCTGAATATTGATTAGTTCTTCAAGTGTATTTTCTGTTTTTTCTTCCAGTTAATGCGTAAATATGATGAAACATAATAGAAAATAAACTATAGGGTTAAATTCTCAACGACAAAGCAACAGGGGTAATAAAACGTGATAGAAACAGAGGAGTGTAGGGCAGCGACCTACCAACCTGAAATTTTCGTTGTACTTGGACGTAGTTGCTGCGATTGAATTATAGCTGCTTCGATTCAATATATGTTGCTGGAAGGTCACTGTTGCTATGAATGAATATATGGTGCTGGACGTGCAACTCTAAGTTAGGATGCAGAATCCTATGTGTGTGGGAGATATTTTTAGAAATAATTTCCTTATTAGCGTATAGAGGGTTTTTTTCTTTGTAATGTTTTCCTTATTGCCTAGGAGTTCTTTTTTTCCAGAATTTGGAGAATGGCGGGAAAATAAATAATTTAGAGAAAGTAGGAGTTTTAATTTTTAGAAAAAAAAAAGGCTTGTTTGCGGCCATTTTTTGGAATTGCCGCTAAAAGTGTACTTTTTTCCTGGCCATTATACATTAGCCGCTAATATATTGCCTCACATGAATACATTAGCGGCCATTTGCTTATTGCTGCAAAATAATTGTCGCTAAAGTTCATTTTTGTAGTAGTGTGGCAGTTTAATACAATGTTCTTAAATAAGTATATTCTTAATTAATTACTAATGTCTTACAATTTGAAAATTTCATATGGCAAAGGGAAAAGATGTTGATCGAGGCAAAATGAGGACCGAGACTCATAAGAGAAAAGATGGAAGATATGTAACTGAGACGACTAGAGAGATTGGGGTAAGTATTATTCTGTTATTGTTATTGTTTGCATTTTCTGTTGATGTTATTGTATGTGTTTTGCTGTATATTATACATTAGACTGTTGTAGTATGGATATTTCATGTTGTAGTATGGATATTGTGATGGCAACAAGCTAAGTTTGAGTGATCTGACAATCACCTTTGAAGTAGGAGGAAATTAAAAGATATTTTAAACATGTGTCCTATTTATTTGTGGATTGCTACTCAAAGCTCTAGATGTTTGCAATCAATAGTGTGTCACTAGAGGTGCTTTTGTAATAAACTTCATTCTGTGTATCTAAAATTTAGAAGAAGAGATGCTTAATATTTATGCTTTATATTATCATTATGTTGAGCTGTTCTTGATTTTTCTTTTTTAGTGTTTGTGTTTTTGGGTACTTTAAAGTATTGAGCTGTTCTTGATTTTGTAGTGTTCTGTTTTGGGAAATGATTGTTCTTAGAGATTTAGCTAATCCTGTTTCTTTTAGGGGTTATTTTCAGATTTGATTAGTTCTAATGAGGCTAAAGTTTGCAAATAGTCCATGAGATTAATGAATCAATAGTAATTAATTATTAGTGATCAAATAGTTTGATGTGTGATGTTGTTCAGTGTTTGGTGATGAATACTAATTGTTTTAGTAATTTGATGTGCTTAGACAAACAATAAGTCAGTTTCCCCCTGAAATTTAGTGTTGTTGATTCGATATAACGGAGTGTTAAATAAGTGAGGTGTTAAAGAAGAGAATTAGTTGTGCAAAAATCTTTAAATAAGTGAGGTCTGCGTACACTTTATCCTTCTCAGACCTCACTTTTTTCTAGAAGAACCTTGAGAAAATAGGAAGGAATAGTAAGCTAAGTTCTAACGAACTCCACTTATCTGAAAAAATCATGTAAAAATGTATTGTCTGCAGCAGGATAGTCATGAACACTTATATCTCGTCAGGTATCCCTGGGGCTGGATGAGTGATCCTAAGAGGTGAAATGCAATATAGTAAGATTTAACGTACAGTGAAAGCAGATCAGTCTTCAAACTTCGCACGTTTAAGCTAAAGTTCATAATAAGTTGTTCGTTAGATCTACATATTTGAATATAGCAAGTTTATGATATAAGATATCAGCATATGTGAGATATTAAGTGTCTTAATTCCTGACAGCTCAGATAAAAACTAATGATGCACTTAAATGTGTTTCACCTAATGATGCACCGTTATAAAAGTTGTAGCTGAAGAGAACTTTTTTAGTATTGGATATAGGATCTAGCTAGGACTTGGAAACAATTTGAATTTGTTAGTAAATAGAAATTTGAAATCATTTGGTTGCATGGTGGAATTACAATTGCGGTAGACGATTAGAGGTCGGGAGACCATGATCATATATTTAACCCTGTAAATTAGTGATTTGATAACTAATTGAAGTCCATAAAAGGATATATTATGCAGGAATCCAAATTAAAGTAGACTCCAATCCTGAAATTTTTTAAGTCATTTTTTTTTAACTCCAACTTGAAATTGAATCATATTAGTTAGTTTATTTGAGCACCCTAGAAATTTTTTTAGCTAAGACTTGAACCATCCTTTGTTGTAAGTAGGATTTTACTGAGGAATTAAAATTTCTTAAGTGTTAAGTTCACTAGATGTAGCACCTTGAGTTTGAAAAAGAACTAAATTGGAAATAGCAAAATCTGAAATTTTGCAAGTTATGCTTAAGTATGAGTTTTAGGTCGGCTTCAAATGACCATAACTCCTAGCACAGGATGATTTAGATGTGCTACAAAATACCATAGGAAAGACCTTTGAATTATCTTTCCAATGCCACCGAGTTTGATAAGTTTCGAGGTCGGATGAGTGAGATATGACCTTTTAAAGTTAGGTTGTCCAGTTAAGGAAAGTTAGCCGAAAATAATAAGGGGTATTTTGGTCTTTTCCTTACCAAAACAGATTTAATTCGCTTTAAGTAATATTTTAAGGGTCTAATCCTATTAGGTTCAGTTTTATAATCCTAAAATACACCTAGGGTTTTAGTTGAGAGTTCAAGAAGAGAAAAGAAGAGAAAAGAGGAGAGGATCAAGCGTTGGTCGAGATTCTTGAGTGTTGTAGCGGATTTTCACCATGGGTTTGATCCCTAAGAGGTATGTAAGCTTCCATAGTGTTGGGTTAGTTCACTCACACGTCAATCATGTTATTTTCAGCGAAATTTCATTCTTGAAGTTGAAAGATTAGAGTTCTTGATAGGTGTTCTTGAAGTTCTTTCTAAATCTTGTTGTGTTGGATTTTTGATGATTTCTTGAGATCAAAGTGAGTGTTTTAAGGGCTGTATTGAGTAGATTAGAGTGTACTTATGTTAAGTAATTGATTCTAAGTGATTGGGGAAGAAACCGTACGATTCTAGGCGAGTTAGGGTGAGAAAACGAGCAAGAAAAATTCGTCGATTTTCTGGGTTGGGGCCTGGCGCGATGCGCCTGCAAGATCACCCCAAACCCTCCTCTAAAGTTTAGGGGCTGGTGCCCCACGCCACCCATAGCGCCAGGGTCACCTGCCCCATCCAGTTTGTCGTCGGTTGCCCCGTTTGAGTTCGTTTAAAGTGCACCTTCACTCCCTTTCGATTCTAACTACTCTAAGTTACTTCTAAGCACCTAAAATAATTCCTAACATGATCATAACCTTGAATTCATAATTCAAATTCAAGGTAGAATTGAGAGTTAAGTTTTGAGAATTCTTTCGAACATTCTAAGAAAGTCCCTTTGAGTCTTTTTGTGGAGTCTTCTACAACTTCTAGTAACTTGTTTCAAGACTGGAGCAAGTGAGTGTGAGGATGAGGAGAATGTACTCATGAGTCTACTTTGTCATCAGGAGATCTTTCATATTGTGAACCATAACTCTTGAATTCATAATTCCCATTCAAGAGAGAGTTAAAAATAGAGTTCAAGAAAGCCATTAAGTTCAATTGTGAATCCTTTGAGATCAACCATCGATTTGAACTAAGTCTTGAGGTAGTAAGTAAGAGAATGAGAAGTGTCGTATACATGAGTTCCATGTAGTTTGTAGACCTTCGAGTCAAGTCATTCATGCCCATAAATTCCGCATGAACTCCATAAGTTGAGTATCTATGAGAGAAGTAATATCTCCATGTCCTAAGTCTTAAGTATTGAGTTTATAACCCATTTGAGATTATAATCCTAATCATGGGACTATTACCTATTACCCATGAAGTCCATGAGTTGAGTTGTTCATGCACATAATTCCGCATGAACATTATAAGTCGAACAATCTTGAGATTAGAAGTATCTTTGAGTCCCGCATGAACCCTCTGAGTTGAGCATTCTTGAAGTGAGTAGTATTATTGAAGTTCTTGAGTTCCAAGTATTTGAGTTCTATCTATGGTTATTGAAAACCTTGCATTGAGTCGTTCACGTCCATAATTCGGCATGAACCACATTTTAAGAAGTCTTTTACAAATGTTTTAACTTTGTTTTAAGACTAAAAGTTTCAAGTTAAGCAAAGAGTAAAGAGTTGAGTCCATTTCTCAAAAAGTGTCACGCCCCGAGCCTATACCCTGGGCGGGACCGGCACCCGGAGACCATTGCTGGTCCCAGGTGAACCCTTGGCCTGGCTTTCTTAACTCAGCGGAAACCTAGCTCAACAGAATAACTCAATGCCATGCAAAGACATAAACAACTTAACTGATAAAAATATGGCCCAAAGGGCAACTCGAGTCTCAAAAATATAATATTTAATACACATATATATACATATACATGGATGAGAGACTCAAACTAACTGACTAACTAACTGCCTGACTGTCTATGAAGCCTCTAATATCCTGAGATGGATGTGGGGACAGACCCCGCAACATCCTAAATAGAACAAAACTAAGTACACAAAATAATTGAGTCCTCCGGAAGGCAAGGAGGCTCACCACAGACTCTGGAGTGCTCAGCTGGATCAACGACGTGCAGGATGCTGATCCGGGGTACCTGTATCTGCATCATAAGACGATGCAGGCCAACTGGCATCAGTACATGGAATGTACGAGTAAGTGAGCTGGAAAAGCTAAACCACAACTTAAAGCTTGAAAGGAGAACAAGAGATCACTTAACCTTGATTCTGAACGACTCATATAAATAACTGGGCTTAGAGTAAAGCAATAAGACACATGCAATACATATAAAGCTTGTAAAAACAATGTGAACAACTTAGTTCGTTAAGGATAAAACGATAACAAACTCAACTTTACTTATATAGAAGTAATATAGCTTTTGTGGGAGGTTCTTTAACCGACAACCACCACTACGAGCCTTAGTGATGATACAACGTTTTACCTCACGTTGCCAAAGGACCATCCTATACCTTGCCATCGATATAGGACCTTACTTTTTGCTTAGTGGATCCACTAGCCTAATCTTACGTGATCATCTAAAAAGAATGATACGTCAAGTCCCATGTTGGCGCATGGTTCTTATGGAGAGTTGAGTTAATATAAAACTCGTGTCCCCAATTCGGTGCTCAATACTACTCCCAAAATACTTTGGCTCATGCTTTTAAAATAACTTCTTTCTTTGGTTGAGATAATTACTCAAAAACTTTAGCCCAAAGGCTCTTTTGGAAAACATGGCTCCTTTCTTACTTATATGTAAAAACATTTCTTTTAAAAAAAATACTTCGTTGGGAATACATAGTTCCCTACTAACTTTGAGAAATGAACTCAACTTTAAACTCTTTACTTGACTTGCAACTTGAGCCTTAGAATGAAGTAAAAACGTTCAATAGAGACTCTCGAACAACTTGGAAAACTTGCTTGAACTAACTTCTTAACCTTGCTTGACTTGACTCTAACTTCTCTTTAACTTGATTCTGACTTGCCTTGAATTGAATTGTGGATTCAAGGGATATAATCACCCGTTATGAATGAGTTCTAGACATTTAAACGCAACTTGAAGTGTTGGAAACAACTTGGAAAACTGGGTACAATAAGAAATGCAGAACCTGGCATTTGACGGAGGTGATCTACGGACCGTAGGTCCATTCACGGTCCGTAGGTGACGACCGTAGATCAGCAGGCAAGGTGTTGAGGACAATTCAGGGAAAAAGACCAAGTGTGGAACCACGGTGTCCATCAACGGTCCGTAGATTGATCTATGGACCGTACTGTTGGTCCGTAGAATGATCCTGAGAGGGTTCCAGTACCTGAGTTTTTTGAAGATTCTAAGTGTGGAGTTACGGAGGGGATCGACGGTCCGTAGATCGATCTACGGACCGTACCTCTAGTCCGTCGATTTCTTCTCCTCCTTTTCTCCAGCTCTAAACTCTCCCAAACAAGGTTTCAGCCCATACACTTGGAAGCACAAAATCCCTCAACATACCATAGATTACAACTCAAGTACCAATCAAACAAATACAACTATCAACTTCAACAACTAGCAACCTTAACAACAATTCCAACAACTTCAACAACGAATCCAAATCCTTCCTCAATAAATAAAAGGGCTAGGTGTGTGGGGGAAAAGGATCACCCAACACTAAAAACTCACATACCTTGGTAGGGATCACCCCCGACGAAAATCCACGATGATCTCGATGGAACTTGCTTGATCTTCCTCTTTCTTCCCTTCTTCTCCTTCTTCTCTTCTTCCTGTCTTCTTCACTCTCAAGCCCTAACCTTCACTCTCTTAAAATGGAACCAAAAAAAATCCAAATATCAGCCTAATACATCAATATATCCTCAAAAGAAATAGCTAGGGAAAAGACCAAAATGCCCTTAATGATTCCCGGACGGATTCCTTGTCAACTGCCCAACTTTCAAAGGGCCATAACTCGCTCATACGAACTCGGAATTGAGCAAACTCGATGGTGTTGGAAAGATCGTTCCGCGAACTTTGCAACCATAACTGGAATTCCACCTAACTCATCCTGAGCTAGAATTTATGGCTGTTCAAAGTTGGCCAAAAATTCACATTTTCCATACTTAGCCAAAATTTCCAAAACTTTTAAATTCTTTCCAAAAATGAAAATTTCCAATTCTAAGCCTCTTCAATTATTTCAAATTGTCGGATGTTACAAAAAGCTATAAGAGGAAACATTCGTCCTCGAATGAGGTTGCTCTTACAAAACTAAGGGTGTAACATCTAACTCAAACACTCAACAAGAAATTATGCAAACAAAAACAACAACAACGACAACATGCCCATTATATTTTAAAGAGCACTAAGAAGGAAATTAATACCTTAATCCGCATTCCCTCCGGATTCAAAAAGATGAGGATATCTCTTCTTCATGTCCTCTTCGGCTTCCCAAGTGGCTTCCTCAACAAATTGGTTCCTCCAAAGGACCTTGACTGACGTCACATCTTTCGTTCTCAACCTACGAACTTGGCGATCTAAAATCTGAACAGGCACCTCCTCATAAGATAAGTTATCCTTGATCTTAACACTTCCAGTCGATAGGATCAATGAAGGATCACCTATGCACTTTTTCAACATAGAGATATGAAATACCGGATGGACAGCTGCTAGCTCTTGTGGTAGCTCTTTTGAGTTGAGTAAGTTTGAGTAGTTTTGAATATCCTTGAGTTGTGTAAGTTTGAGAAGAGGTAAGTATGTTTCTTTTTTATCAAGTTTCAAGCTTATGTTTATTCTTTAGAATTCCTCTACATGCTTGTACATTCCACGTACTGAGCCATTTGGCCTGTATCTTTTCATGATGCAGACACAGGTATTCAGGATCATCAACAGGAGCTTCGTTGATACATCCGAGAGTTCGGGTTAGCTATGGTGAGCCTCTTTGCTTCTAGAGGATTTCATTTACTTTTCATTTTAGTCAGGATGTGGCGGGTCTTGTCCCGTCTTCCATCTTTATCAGTTAGAGGCTTCATAGATAGTCAGTATAGTTGAGAAGTCTGTATTATTCATTTATTTTATTAAATGTTTTAAAGACTTAAGTGCCTATTTTATGGCGAGTTGAATATATTATTTTTATTCTAAGTTGTTCATTTGAGTTAAAATTTCAAAAAGTTGAGTTTATTGAATTTTATTTCAGTTTTAAGCTTTTGCATGCTTAAGTTAGTCTTCTGCTTGTAGTCAGCCATGATGAGGGTTCGCTTGGGGACCAGCAATGGTTCTTGAGTGCCGGCCACGTCCAGGGTGTAGACTCGGGTCGTGACGTTACCTTACTTTGAATAATTGATAATTTAGAACCATTCATCAACCTTTTTGGAAATTTAAATTAAAGTTATTGGAAAAATCAAATATCATCTAATCTCGAGTCTATGTGGGTACGACAACCGACTCTTAAAAATGGCTACTTTATTACTTGCACGACGTACACTTGCGTGTGCGTTTGGACCTAACAAGTTTTTTATGTAAGAAGACAAATGAGAAATATAACAAAAGACACAAAGATTTAATGTAATTCGGTCAATCGACCTACATCCATAAGAGCAGATGAGCAATTCACTATATAAATATGAGAGTACACGTGTATGAAAAATTATATTTAAGCCCACCCAACCCCGCACTTATAAAAGCTCTAATACACCCAGCGCCACATCCATTATAGCCTGCTCCCCCCCCCCCCTTCCATTTAATAATTGTCTGGTAGTATGATAGTGACAATATAAAGGTTTTAATTTACTTTTTCTACTTGCTGTCTTTTTATTTAGGGAAAACGGACAAATATACCCCGAACTTTTGAAAATGGTATGTCAATACCCTCCATCGTCCTTTTGGTCCATTAGTGCCCTCGTTGTCCAATAACTAGTGCACATTTGCCCCTCTTACTAACGGAAGATTAATTGTGTACACGTGGCGCAATCCTACGCCTCAACCCAGATTGACCAAATATTTAACCCAAATTTCAAATACCCGTTTAACCCACTCCCTTACCCATTTAACTCACCCAATACACCCATTACCTACATTAGAATATGATGTTCATGTTTGAGAACCTCATGAAATCTCGAACATGTTTTGAAATCTGAATCGAGTTTTTGGGAATGTGGGGTTGAAGATTTAAATTTGTTTTTTTATTTTAGTTAAGAAGAAGAAGATTCCAGAAATTTCGTTGCTAGTACTTTGTTTTCATTTGGGGAAGAAACATAAGTTGTATTAGCTCAGAATTCCATTTTCCTTTCATGGGTTTCATTTTTTTCTTTGCAGAAATCGAAAATAATTTCGAGGTTTATTGTGTAATTTGATTGGAATTTTTCAGGTTGAAATTTGATGTTCATCTTTGAGAATCCTTAATGTGTTGAATTCTGAATCTGTATCAGTGTTTTTGGGATTGGGGGGTTGAACAATGTTCAGATTTGAATGAAAACTACAAATGAAACTCACTTCTTCAAAGAATTGGTGGATCAACTACAAATAGGATCTGAATTCTATATAAATTCAGTCTCTGCTGGAAGTTATCCTTCCTGGAATTGCATCAGACGTATACCACTCAGGCTAAAAGGCGTGACTTTTATGATGATGTTAATTAATTTAATTTGCAGAAACTTTATCCAACGCAAAGTGATTTTGAGTGTCTTCAAGATTTTAGCGTGGAGTTTTTTTCTTTGCAGAAATAGTTGCTT
Source organism: Solanum tuberosum (assembly GCF_000226075.1). Taxonomy (NCBI): domain Eukaryota; kingdom Viridiplantae; phylum Streptophyta; class Magnoliopsida; order Solanales; family Solanaceae; genus Solanum; species Solanum tuberosum. The sequence continues at coordinate 237,912 of NW_006239432.1, forward strand.
TGAATTCTCGATCTGTTTTGTTTAAATCGATGATTGAAAGAGTATATGTAAAGATAAAAGAAGAAGAAGAAGAAGGAGGGGGTGAGGAGGTGGGGGACGGCAACGACAATGACCACCTTACGAGGAAGAAGAAGAGATAAAGTAAATGGAGTTTTTTCTTTAGGTTTGTAGATAGTTTGTTAAATGGGTAATGGGGCGGGTTAAAAGGTATTTGAAATTTGAGTTAAATATTTGATCAATTCGGATTGGGGCCTAGGATAGTGCCATGTGTACAAAATTAGTCTTCCGTTAGTGGGAGGGGCAAATGTGCACTAGTTATTGAACGGCGAGGGCACTAATGAACGAAAAGTATGACGAAGGGTACTGACATACCATTTTCGAAAACTCGGGGGTATATTTGTCCCTTTTATTTATATGAGGTTCTTTGGTAATATTTATTTTTTCTTTTCTTTTCTACTATTATAGAAACATGAGTGAAAGTTTGGTAACATGAGCTAACACGGCATGATGATGGCATTTTAGTCTTTTAATTAGTTGATAGTAGTAATTTTCAGTTTCTCTGAATAGTTGTATGATGATTGATGACATAGGGAGAGAGGGGGGGGGGGGGTTATCAATAGTCATTAATAAATGTGAATGTGATTTACGTTAGTATAAACTAAATTTGTTTAAATAAACTACTCTTCCATTACAATTGATTAGCTTAGTGAAAAAATTTATTTACTTATTGCTTCTTAATATTTGTTTCAATTTGTTGATAAGAAGTTGAAGGAAAATTCTTGTGGACAAAAATAAATGAATAAAGTTGTATAGCTTTACTATTGGTAATTCATTTATTTTTTGCTTCTAAAGGTAACACAATATTCAAAATTTGAGATTCAATTAAGTCTTTGAGTTTGTTTGGATTGACTTAAAAGTTGGTTAAACCTATTTTTAAGCTAGTTTTAGTTTTTGAGACTGTTTGACAAAGTTAGAGCATGTTTGGATGGGCTAAAAAGTTGGTCAAACATATTTTTAAGTCATTTTTTATTTTTTGAGAGTGTTTGGCAAAGTTAAAAATAACTTAAATTAAGTTAAAAACCAAAAGTAGAATTTTCCCTACTGTTTATTTTTTGACTTAAAAATCATTTAAAGTTTGTTTTTTTACTTAAACACTACTTTTTTCAGCTTATTCAAACGGGCTCTTAAAAATATAACTTAAAATAAGTTTTAAAAAATAACTTAAATAAGTTAAAATTAGAAATAGGACTTCCCATACTTCTTTCTTTTTTTTACTTAAAAGTCATTGAAAGTTTGATTTTTTTTTATTTTTGAATTAAAAACAACCTTTTTAGCTTATCCAAACGGGCTCCTAAAAATAAGTTTAAAAAAAGGGTAAAATGACAAATATACCCCCGAACTGACGTAAATAGTATGCAGATACCTTCGTCATACTTTTGAGACATTGGTATCTCTGTCGTCCAAAAAACTATAGCATATATGCCGTTCTTTCTAAAAATGTTAAAATTTAGAGATAACGGATTGTTGAACCCGTGCTAGCCCGCCAATGACATCTAGTATATATGCAACGTTTTTGTTGCTAGCCTTATTTGGACACAGTATTTATGATAGTGACAATATAAGGGTTCTAATTTACTTTTATTAAGGGTGTGTTTGGTATGGAGGAAAATATTTTTCGAAAAATGTTTTTCAATTTTCTCATGTTTGGTTGGGTAAAATGGTTTGGAAAATATTTTTCAAATCAACTCATTTTTCTCAAATTCAAGGAAAATGACTTCCCTTCAAAAAGTAAGGAAACATTTTCCAAAACTTTCCTCCAACTACAATACAATTTTTTTGTTGAAAAAATCAATTTAAAGATTTTTTTAAAATATATTTTTCAACTTCAATTTTTTAAATTTTTTACTCCGCCCTTACCCCGATCCCCCCCCCCC
>NW_006239432.1:240248-244497 GCF_000226075.1 Solanum tuberosum
TCCCCCCCCCCCCAAAAAAAAATTAAGTTTGTTTTTAAAAAATATTTTTAATTTCAAAATTTTATTTTATTTTACCCCATCTCACCCCTACGTGGCACTATCTTCTAGGCCCAGCGCGTGTTGACAATTTTTTCAAGTTATCTGGTTGATAGTACCACGTAGGACGAAAAGGGGTAGAAAATTATTTATAAAATAAGTTCGGGGTGGGGGTAATAGGACCTTAGTATAATATAAGTGTGTCTCTGAGATTTCGGGGATAGGTTGAGGGGTACTTATGAATTTTCCCTTATTTAAATGCATCTCATGCGGAACCTAAAAGATTTCTTGAAATCCATGTCAAATTAAAAATTGGGGCACATGAAGAAATATTTAAAAAATATATAAAATTTGATTAACTCTTGAAATTCTCTTATAGAGTCTAAATTGTAACATAAGGAGCAATATTTTACATTTAAAAATTATATGAAAAATATTATAAATTAAACTAATTAACGTATTTTAGTGCACCTTCAAAAGCCTCCACAAATTCTTCTCTTATATGGGGGACCTAACTATAAGTTCCTTGTTTACCAAAAAACAAAAAGAAAAGGACAAATTTTATTTAATGTCATTTTTTGTCATATCATTTTATGTTCCCACATGAGGAAAATCTAGTGGTCTAAATGAAAACCCTATCATTTTACGTTCCCACAGAAGTTCACATCAAATGGATTTCTGAAGAAAATCTATCAGAAAACACATGCACAAAGAAACAAAATACTCAAATGACAATTTTGAGTTGTGATGAGTGAATGAGTGACCCCAACTTTTTCTCTGTTTTAATTTATATGCTATAGTTTAAAATAATGTTAATTTTTTTTTAAAAATACTATACTACTAGAAAATAGCTAAATTCCTCCGATGGAAGTCGTCAGAAAAGATGTGATCTCGTCAGGTTTGATTTTTATCAAGTGTTTCTATGAAGGGCTTTCCGGCTGAATGAATCCAATTAGAAAGAAAATAAATAAAAAAAGAAAAATGAGCGTAAAAGGTAGCATAAATAAATTTTGTATATTAAAAATATTAGCAAGAAAAAGAAAATATTTATAAAGTTAAAGTTTTAATAAAATAAAATTGTCGTAATTTCACTCTCTTTAAAAAAGTAAATTGTATTTTCTTTGTCATCTTAACATTTAGGGAACAAATAATTTCGCTACAAAATAGTCCAAAAGGGTAATAAGGCCCCGGTAAAATATAAATGTAGTTAAAAATTGGCTAATAGGTTGGGCAACATTTGACTTTATTTTTTTTTCCTTTTAAATTTTCTGGGGATGAAAGTGTAAGACCATAATGAAAATTATTTAATGCATGGTAAATGCTGAACTGGAATTATTACACCCTTAAAAAAGTCACAATCGTATCAATGCTCACCAGTGAAAATTCAAAATTGAAATTCAGGATTCCGTTGAGATCACATCATCCGCTCGTCAGCTTTTGGTGAGACCTTAATTACTTTTGGAAGACTCCAATTTTTATGACTTGTTAGTAGTAGCGTTTTGAGGTGTTGTGGGTCATGTCCCTAACACCTATCTTTATACAGTAGAAACTTCATAGATAGACAGTTTAGTTTAAGATATTTTAGTTAAAACTTAATGTTTGATACTCAGTATTTTCAAATAGTTTTGAGATTTAATAAACTGTTTTTAAATAATTCTTCAGTTTTGATTCTTGTGTATGCTTGAGTTAGTCTTTCACTTAGTAATCAGTCATGACAAGGATTCGCTTGGGAATCAGCAATGATTCTCGAGTGTCAACCACGTCCAGAATGTAAAGTCGGAACGTGACAATTCTTTAGTCAAGCAATGAGAAAGATTGATTGGTCGTTCTTCTAATTTATTGTGCTTCTTGGAAAATAAAATTTCGTCCCTTGTGAACTTCAACAACAAAACTCCATCCGAAATGGGGCAAATCTTTATTAAATAGCTTCAAAATTTAACCATAATTTCAAAATGATATAAAAAATTTACCACAATCATCAAATCTAAATCCATTTGTGAATTTTCATAATTTTTATAAAATTATAGATTTAAATAGTTTGATCCATGATGATTGATTAAAAGGTCAATAGAGAAGGAAAATCATTTCCTCGTCTTAAATTGTCGTAGGATGCTATGTTTTTTAAAAAAATGATGTTATGTCATGTCATATGTGCCTGCAATTGAGATTGATACAAATTGTTGAATAGAATGAGCAAAGTGAGAGGAAGGAAGTTGATGAAAGTCGACATATATTAATAAAACTTCAACTTCATATTTCAAATCACGATTTCATTATTGCATGTCTGAACAATCCCTTATTAATAAAAAGTACAAACAGAACAAATCACGATTATCAACACCATAATGAAAATTATAGTTTTGCATCACGTATAAAGATGAGATCTTTGATGTCATCATCAAGATCAAATAATTGCATGCAACTTTCCTTCAAGTCCACTTGCACACCAATTTCAGGTCCAATATCATGCAACCAAAACATTTGTGTATCTTTCATTCCGAAAAATATTAAGTTTGATTTTCCCAAACCAAAATCAGAATCGTGCACAGGAAACTTACATATACTTGTACACATAACTTTATCAACTTCATCGTTACCTCCCCACTCTGGTGATCGAAAACTTTCATTATATGAATTAACCAACATTGACACTATTTCATCTGGTGAATTAGCGTTTTTACATAAAGCAACAATTTTATTCACCGCATTCCTGATTAATATTATGAAATGATGCAATTCCATTTTGGTCTCTCCTGGTATGAATTTTACTGGAACACCAATCATAAAATTCCCAAAAGAGTTTTTCACTTGAGGTAAAAAGGTAATTTTGGAGCGCATATTCATTGGAAAGTCTAGTAGAGAAGGCCTTAAATACCCGTTTATAATTGTTGTAGCACGGATAAAAGCCCTCCATAGGAGTGCTGTAATAATCTCAACCCTTGAAGGTTGAAAAATCAAAGCTCCATCTGATTCATCAATGCATTTTTTTCTGAGCCTTGACATAACAGGCTCACGGATGACAATTTTCTTAACAACAATATCTTGTTGTATAACTGGAATGGGGGTTGACTTGAAAAGTTCTGATACATCTCTTGTTGGAAAAATATCACCCATATTGAAGCTTAGAAAATTAATCTTGTCAACGGAAGTCCCCATTCTACACACTTTTGCCCACTCAGAAATAAATTGAAAATCTGAGAAACCATCCATTGCAGGATGTGAAGTACTGATTGATATAGCGAGTCCACCGCATTCGAACTTAGTTACTTGTATTGTGACAATTGGTGAAACCATGAAATTAGTTTCATTGATATTCTTGTTTACATGTGGGCTAAACAAAGCCGCATGACCAAAGTCATTGCGTGCTTTATCTAAGAAATTATCCAGCGTACCATTGGTCATAGCCTTAGTATAGGAAATGCCTTGATCAAGACAAAGAATCGAACAACATTCATCTTTGTCATCATACCTTCCTGCTGCTGGATAAACATGAGTTAATACCTTTGAAAGGGATTGCTCAAGTCGTTCATCCATGTCGAAATTATTATAATTATGAAAGAAAAAAACCATAGAAACATGTTCTTTTGCAGATATTTGGTCAAAAAAAGAGATCTTGTAACGCTGAAGGTGAGGGGGGGTAGGTAAAAATGGCTTAATGAGCTTTGTGCATAAGATTTTAATTTCCATTTTTGCTACTCAACTCAACTTAGGCTACAATTAAATATGTGACAAACTCCCAACTATATATAGCAGCAAGAAAAGGTTTTATATGTAAGCTCAACGTCATACTCTACGTCCTATATATTTAATAATATACAAAGCTTTCATATATATTTTTAACAAAAATATTTTAGCACTTGATTTCAAATATTAATATATTATACCCCTAATTTACAATATTATACAAAAAAAAATTAACTTCGTCTTTCTTTCTTGAATTCAAACACCATATTCATTAAAAAACACCTTAAAAATTATATCATATCACCAAAAAATTTAGATTTAAGTTCCTCAATATGTGGCCTGTCTTTTTGCAAATAAATGAATATATATATATATATATATATACTAGATAATGTAGCCCGTGCATAGCACGGGCCCAATAATATAAATGATATATTTTGGGGCTAATAACTGAGTTTTTGAAGCGATTGTTTGCGTGAATAAAGGAATAAGTTTTTTTTATCACAAACCTGTACTTTCTTTGACGCTA
>NW_006239432.1:246079-253157 GCF_000226075.1 Solanum tuberosum
ATATATATATATAAAGAAAAAAACTGAGCCACTGTATTTTAGTGCACCTTCAAAAGCCTCCACAAATTCTTATCATATATTGGGGGACCTAACTATAAGTTCCTTGTTTACCAAAAAACAAAAAGAAAAGGACAAATTCTATTTAATGTCATTTCTTTTCATATCATTTTATGTCCCCACATAAGGAAAATCTAGTGGTCTAAATGAAAACCCTATCATTTTACGTTCCCACAGGCCACAGAAGTTCACATCAAATGGATTTCTGAAGAAAATCTATCAGAAAACACATGCACAAAGTAACAAAATACTCAAATGACAATTTTGAGTTGTGATGAGTGAATGAGTGACCGCAACTTTTTCTCTGTTTTAATTTATATACTATAGTTTAAAATAATGTTATTTTAAAAAAAAAAATATTATACTACTAGAAAATAGCTAAATTCCTCCGATTGAAGTCGTTAGAAAAGATGTGATCTCGTCAGGTTTGATTTTTATCAAGTGTTTCTATGAAGGGCTTTCCGGCTGAATGAATCCAATCAGAAAGAAAATAAATAAAAAAAGATAAATGAGAGTAAAAGGTAGCATAAATAAATTATGTATATTAAAAATATTAGCAAGAAAAAGAAAATATTTATAAAGTTAAAGCTTTAATAAAATAAAATTGTCTTAATTTCACTCTCTTTAAGAAAGTAAATTGTATTTTCTTTGTCATCATAACATTTAGGGAACAAATAATTTCGCTACAAAATAGTCCAAAAGGGTAATAAGGCCCCGGTAAAATATAGATATGTAGTTAAAAATTGGCTAATAAGTTGGGCGACATTTGACTTTTTTTTTTTTTTTCCTTTTAAATTTTCTGGGGATGAAAGTGTGTAAGACCATGATGAAAATTATTTAATGCATAGTAAATGTTGAACTTGAATTATTACACCCTTAAGAAAGTCACAACTGTATCAACGTTTACCAGTGAAAATTCATAATTGAAATTCAGAATTTCGTTGAGATCACATCATCCGCTCGTCAGCTTTTGATGAGACCTTACTTTTTGAAGACTCCAATTTTTATGAGTTGTTAGTAGTAGCGTTTTGAGGTGTTGTGGGTCATGTCCCTAACACCTATCTTTATATAGTAGAGACTTCATAGATAGACAGTTTAGTTTTAGATATTTTAGTTAAAACTTAATGTTTGATACTCGGTATTTTCAAATAGTTTTGAGATTTAATAAACTGTTTTTAAATAATTTTTCAGTTTTGATTCTTGTGTATGCTTGAGTTAGTCTTCCATTTAATAATCAGTCATGACAAGGATTCACTTGGCGACCAACAATAGTTCTCGAGTCAACCATGTCTAGGATGTAAAGTCGGAACGTGACAATTCTTTAGTCAAGCAATGAGAAAGATTGATTGGTCGTTCTTCTAATTCATTTGTGCTTCTTGGGAAAAAAAGGTTTATTTTTTTATGTATAATATAATAATATCATGAATTAATTATTTGAATTGTACCTTTTAATAAATATAAACAATAATAATTTTTAACTATACTTTTTAATTATTACCATACATAATAGTACTACGTAGTAGGTATTTAAAACAGATTTCTCTCTCTCGCTCTCGTTCAATATTGATGCGCTCTTTCTCTTTCTTGCCCATCTCTTTTTTTATCATCTATTTTCTCATTTCTTTCTCATCTATGTCAGTCGTTGAATCTCCACAATCTATTTTTTTAATTAAAATTGGGCATGTAGCCCATTTATTAAATTACTAACTATACAAAGAGAAAATGAGCCAAATGACCCATTTCAGGAAAGAAATAACAGAAAATGACAAAAGAACAAAACAAAGGAAAATGAAGAGACAGAATGAAGACCATTCACGAGACATCAGTGAATGCAGCCTCTGGCTAAGCTCCGATGAAGGTTTCTCCGGGCAACCTCCGAGCTAAGCTTTAACCATCTTCTTCATTGGCTTGAGTTTCCTAGCTCTTCGCTGTGACTATCGCCTTCCACCATTGAAGATATGTGCCTCTTAGCTCTCTGAATCGAAGATACATCAGGTACACTTCAATGTCGATTAATCTTTAATGTGTTAGCTAAAACCAGCCGCTCTAGTACAAAATTATACTATGTGAATCTCTTACTCCCAAGGCTTCTTCTGGTAATTTAGTAGGAATAAAACTTTAAATCTGTCCTCAATGTTCATCTCCGGTAGGAAATCAGGATGTAGACTTTTAAGGAATAATTTAAAGTTAAACCCACTAGTTTATCATGATAATTAATCAACATTTGATCCGTCGCTCAAATTTAATTTTCATTTTTTTTAAATTTCCAAAAGGGGACGCAGTCCGTCGCTTTTGTGGAAATTTTATTTTTGAAAATTCCAGTAAAGCGGTGGACAAAAGGACCCTGTCCGTCGCTTTTCTGGTTTTAAATTTTTTTAAAACCCAGAAAAGCGACAGACAAAACCACATTGTCCGTCGCTTTTTTGGGTTTTTAAAAAAATTAAAACCCAGAAAAGCGACGGACTAAACCTCGCTGTCCGTCGCTTTTTCTACAGTTTTTTTGACAGCTGCCCACCTGCAAATTCAATTCAATTCAATTCTACACTATTCAACTCAATCAAACATACACAATTATAAACAATCTACACAAAACATGAAACAACAAACTTAAAATAACATTCAAAAGTATCTAAAACAAAATTTAAAGACTTATAAAAGTCTTTCAAAATTCGTTTCAAAATTTCAAAAAATACATAAATGTCCAGAGATCTAAACTAGGTAGTGGGATCTACATAATCATCCTCGTCATCACTGTCGTATTCGGTTTCCTCGATAGCTGAAGTAATAGGTCGACGAGAGAGGTTCATCACTTTGTTCTTTGATTTGCTGAACGGTCTTGCTCATGCTTTGTTGTTCAGCTACTCTTCTCCGCTCCGACTCTTCTAGTGCCGATGTAAGTTGTGCTATTTGAGCTGACATAACATCAATCTGAACACTGTCAAGTGTCTCGGCTTGACGTGATGATCCAATACCTTCTAAGCCTGATTGGAGTCTTCTTACATCGTTTCTAGATCCTAAACCATAGCATCTACCCTTGTGTGTCCCCCCTACCACTTTTTATTTCCAAATCTGGGTGGACAGTTCAGGTGTCAATTGGACCGAACTATCTAGATTCTCAGCAACGAACTGATCTAATTAATTTAACTTATTTAAACAACTTTAACTCTTTAACTAGTTTAGTTTTGACTTAATACAACACTAAATCCACCAACTAAACCACATTAATTAATTTAACTTATTTAAACAACTTTAACTCTTTAACTAGTTTAGTTTTGACTTAATACAACACTAAATCCACCAACTAAACCACATTAATTAATTTAACTTATTTAAACAACTTTAACTCTTTAACTAGTTTAGTTTTGACTTAATACAACACTAAATCCACCAACTAAACCACATTAATTAATTTAACTTATTTAAACAACTTTAACTCTTTAACTAGTTTAGTTTTGACTTAATACAACACTAAATCCACCAACTAAACCACATTAATTAATTTAACTTATTTAAACAACTTTAACTCTTTAACTAGTTTAGTTTTGACTTAATACAACACTAAATCCACCAACTAAATCACATTATTTATTTTAACTTATTTAAACAACTTAACAACTTTTTAAAGCTAAGTGTCAACACTAGATGGACACAAATCGATCTTGCAAGAAAATCAATTTTGTCATCAATAGGATCAACTAGTGTTGATATTTATGCTTAACAAATATATTGTTTCTAAATTTAAAGCTAAGTGTCAATACTAGATGGACACAAATCGATCTTGCAAGAAAATCAATTTTGTCATCAATAAGATCAACTAGTGTTAGTACTTATGCTTAACAAACATTCGATGGTTAAATTTAAAGCTAAGTGTCAACACTAGATGGACACAAATCGATCTTGCAAGAAAATCAATTTTGTCATCAATAGGATCAACTAGTGTTGGTACTCATGCTTAACAAATATATTATTTCTAAATTTAAAGCTAAGTGTCAACACTAGATGGACACAAATCGTCAAGTTTTAATAAGTTCAAGTTTCAATTCAAGTTCATATATAATTTCTAAACTTAATTAGTTATATATTCAAGCTAATTAGTTCCAAGTTCAAGTTATAATTTCAAGTTCATATTCCTAATTAAGTTCAATTTATAGTAAATTCAAGTTATAATTAATTATAAGTTCTAATTAAGTTGTAATTCAAATCCCTAAAATTCTAAATTCAAACTAGCTAGCTAGTGTCCCAAATTCAAACTATTAGTCCTAAAATCTCAATAATAATTCAAACTAGTCCTAAATTCAAAATTCAAACTAGTCTTGAAATCACAAATTCAAACTAGTCCTAAAATCTCAAAATGTAACTAGTGCTAAAATCCTAAATTCAAACTAACTAGCTATTCCTAATCCCAAATTCAAACTATTAGTCCTAAAGTTTCAATAATAATTCAAACTAACTCAAATAATACCCAAATTCAAACAACTCCTTAAATACCCTAATTCAAACTAATCTTACAATTCCAAAATCAAACTAATTAACTCAAGAAATACCGAAATTCAAACAAATCTTAAGATACCCTGATTCAAACTAACCCTAACATTAAAATTTTCAATTCACAATCAACAAATACAAACTAACAATCGAATAATCCCTAATTCAAACTAACAATCAAAAACCTTAAATCATTCACTTACTAACTAACAATCAATCAAACTAACAATCAATAAAAAACTAATTCAATACACTAATTAACAAATTCAATACTCAAATTGAAAGAAATTAAAAATAATATTATAAAACCCTAACCTTGAATTAAAGGAGAAGGGCAGTGGGTCGGGGTTGGCGGTGGGCAGTGGCGACAGGCAGTGGCGGCATCGGCGTCACTTCGTCGGCGTCGGCGGAGAGAGAGAGAGGAAGAGAGAAGGAAGAGAGATGGAGAAATGGGAAAAATCGCATCTGCTAGTGCAGATATTTTAAAGAAAGCGACGGACAGCGTCTCTATGTCCGTCACTTTTTTTAAAAATGTTTGACCAATATTTTGACCAAAAAGCAACGGACTAAGAGACACTGTCCGTCGCTTTCTTAAAATATTTGACCAGATATTTTGACCAAGAAGCGACGGACATAAAGATGTTGTCTGTCGCTTATTTAAAAAATAATTAAACAATTGAAATTAATAAAAAAGCGACGGACGGCGTGGCTTTTTTTAAATTAATAAATAATTATTTTTAATAAAAAGCGACGGACTGCGTCGCTATCTATATAAAATAATTAATTATTAATTATATATATATTTGGCGCAAAAATCCACGAAAAAAGTGACAGACTAAGCGATGCCGTCCGTCGCTTTTAAAAAAAATATTTTAATTATAAAGCGATGGACAGTGTGGCTAATGGCGTCACTTTTTGGAGCGACGTCGTCCATCGCTTTTACTTCCGTCGTTTTTTAGCAGTTTTTTAGTAGTGTGCCTTAGTCTATTCCCATTGTACACCTTAAACTCTCACCAGGTGGCACAGTACAGAGACTATATGAAATCACTTCAGATAATACATCAGGTAAAATACCTTCTCATGCTTTAAACTAGAGCAAAGAAAGTGACTTATTACTCCAAATCATAAGTTATTTGTTGTTAAGTTGAGTAAGCCTCAAATGAGGCATACTCAACTTATCCATATTCAAGATTTTCTTTGCTGCAACAGGCATATCTTGAAAATTTTCCATCATAAAAGTACCTGCAAAATTAACAGCTCGGTTAGCAAAAAAATCAGCCAGAGAATTGCCTTCTCTTAGAGTGTGTTTTATCTGAATAGGGACATCTTCCCTCATTCTCTTTATTGCCTCAACTTCCATAGCAACACTCCAAGGAACCTCCCACTTTTCCTCCAAAATATTTTGCATAGTGAGAGAATCAGTTTCTACTATTAGAGGGATCAAATTTCTTTCAATACAAAACTCGATGCCCTTTTTTATTGCAATAGCTTCAGCAACTAAGTTAGTAGACTCTGGCAGTCCCTTTCCCTTTACCCCAATAATATCTCCTTCACTATTTCTGACACAGAAAGCGGCAGAACTAGGACCCGGGTTACCCTTTGATGCACCATCAGTGTTGCATTGGTACCAACCAGGAGGAGGACTGGAGGAGGACTCTATTTCACTATTCTGTGACTATAGCTTGGCTTCCAATTTCCCAAAACTTGTACCATTTGAGGCCAATTCTTTGGAAAATTTTGGAAAAAAGGAAAAGTAGTACATGTGAACTTATGAATAGTGTCATTTATATCAACAATGACCTTTTCATAGGGGCATCTTCCACCGTGAAGAATGATGTTTCTTCTTTTCCATAAAAAGCAAAACATAATTATGGGAACAACTGCCATAACACATTTCATTTTTTCATTTCCAATTGCATTTCTCCACTTATGTATTGTCACGCCCCGAGCTACCCCCGAGACGCGGACACGGGACCTAGGACCACAAGTGATCCTAAGCTAACCCTGCTGGCATGATTATGAGCATACTAAATATAATCTGAATAATAGAAACTGTGCGGAAGCTATAATCATAAATAAAATGAAAAGATGGGGAATACCCATATTCTATAATTGAGATAAATGATAACTGATGAGTTTAATACAAGAAAGATATTAACTCAATACTAAGCTGAATCTAACTATGTTTGAAATAAGCCTCTAAACTGACTCGAAGTGCTGGGACATGCCCCAGCTAAGTCTAGAAAATCTGAAACTAAAAGACTGAAAACTGAAAGATGACATGACTATTGTCCTCGAAGAATGAGGACTCACCACTGATGCTGCTGAACTGGAGATCGGGAACCGATCTAAGCGTGATCTGGATGCTGAGAACCTGAACCTACATCACGAGAAGATGTAGCGCACGTATGCGTCAGTACTTGAAAGGTACTGAGCATGCAGGATAGAGTAAAGCTGAAATAACATATAACTGAACAAAGCAATAAAGCAATGAAATAATCTGAACATGATATAGATACTGAAAATACTGAATACT
>NW_006239432.1:254092-266188 GCF_000226075.1 Solanum tuberosum
AATTTAGCAAACTCGGTGGCGTTGGAAAGAGGATTGAATTATATATCATATCATAAGTAATGGGACACATAATTCCTTTTGTGCTAAAAGTTATGACCATCTGAAGTTGACCCATCAACAATTTTCAGCTAACTTGCTGCTGACCTTATCTACGGTCAGACCTACGGACCGTAGATCGAATGACGGTCCGTGCTGGTCGACCGTAGTTTGTGTCAGAGGCTGGGTAAAGGAGGTCTCGATCCACAGACACAGACCACGGACCGTGGTCTGACTTACGGACCGTGAGTCTATCCGTGGGTCGAGACTTAGCCAATTTTTCTGAGCTAGTTTGGAGAGGAGTTTCAGTGGTGAACCACGGACCACCAGCACGGGCCGTGGTCTGACCTACGGTCCGTGGATGGCAACCGTGGGTTGCACCTACAACTTCTTGAAATTTGTATTTTGGTCTGTTTTGGATACGGGGTGTTACATGTACTGTTTGTTTTAATTGAACCCATGGACCATGTAGACCAGCAGCATTTGAAAAATAATTCCAAATCATTTTAGCCATTTCACCAGTTAAAAATAAATGTTGTATAGTTTCAACAGAGGAAACTGTACAACATAGACAATCAGTATTTGTAGTGCTGTCCCATTTAGCCACAATTGATGCCACTGGTAATTTGTTGCCCCAAATTCTCCAAGCTAAGAAACACATCTTAAATGGCAAATCTTTAACCCAAATATGTTTAAACTGGAGATCTTCTTCATTTTTGTCTCTCAGCAGCTCCCAAGCAGTGCTGACCTTGAACTTGCATGTGCTATTGAGTAGCCACCATGGTCTATCAACTAGATTACTAGGAATAAAACTTCCCAGATGCTCTCGTATGTGATTAACTATTCTATCAGGCAGTAACTGCTGCAGAATTTTAAAGTTCCAACCTTTTTCATTCATCACCTCTGATAGGTCCTCCATTTCATGTCTAATCTCACACTGAGAGTCTTGGTGTAAAGGACCAAGTTTGGTCCAGTTGTCATATCAAATGTTAGTGGAGATAAGTTCTTTTCTAAGATGTCCCTATTCTCCAGCATCTTCTTCCATCCCCCTTTCCAATTTACCAGAGTGGGGATTTCTTTCTTACAATATTTGTTCCACATAAAGCTTGCCCAAATAGAATTACCAGTTCTGAATTTCCACCATAGTTTTGCAAACATTGCCTTAAAAACATCAAACAACGATCTGAAACCCAAACCTTTTCTTTTTTAGTCATACAAACACTTAGCCAGGTAGACCAATGTTTACTTCTTCCCGTTTCTTTTCTGTTCCATAAAAAGTTAGCAAAAATCCTATGTAACTCTTTTATCACACACATAGGAGGAACACTTGCTGATAAAATATGAATAGGCATGCTTTGAAGAACACTACTAATCAAATTGTCCTTGCCACCAAAAGAAAGCATCTCTCCTTTCCATGTTTGCAATTTATCTTTCAACTTCTTGATGAGTTCTGCATAATCACTCTTTCTCTTCTTGGCATGAGTGATAGGACACCCTAAGTAAAGAAAAGGAAATTGGCCTCTTGAAATTCCTGTACAATTATCAACTAAAACACCTAGTTGAGCACTAGTGTTTTGATGCATATACCAAGCACTTTTTCCTTTGTTGATTAACTGACCTGATTGTGTTTCATACATACTCAACACCTTCATTATCTTTCCGAGAGACCTTTCATGAGCTGCTGCAAAGATAATAGTGTCATCTGCATAGGCCAAATGTTTCAAATTTGCACTCCATTTAGGCATGCCATAGCCCACGTATTGTACATCATCAAATAAGGAGATCAAAGCTCTAGTGAGAACCTTAGCACCAAGTATAAATAGAGGATCACCTTGTTTCACTCCCCCAGTAGAATGAAAAAATCCATGCGTCTGACCATTTACTAAGATTGAATACCAATTATTAGCTATAATCGCCTATAGATGATATCCACAAAGTTTTCAGAGAAGCCCATTCTCCTGCAAAGAAATTCACTACCAACTTCCATAAATCTTCCCCTATAATATCCCAACAACTCTGATAGAAAATTCCTGTAAAACCGTCTGGACTTGCACTATCACCATTAAGATTGAAAACAGCTTTTTTCACCTCTTCCTTTGCTGGTAAGGACCTCAGTACTTCATTTTCTTCATCTGTTATCATCTGCGGGATGTGCTTCAGTAAGGAAAATTCAATAGTATCCATTTCTTGCGTAAACTGTTTTTGATAGAACTTTATAGCTTCATCACAAATTTGTTCCTTTTCTTCCAGTAGCACTCCTTGGTCATTGTGAATCTTGGTCAGTAGTAACCTCTTCCTTCTCCCTTTTACTAGACTATGGAAAAATTTAATATTTCTGTCCCCTTCTTCAAACCAAGTATAACCAGCTTTTTGTTTCCAGAATTCTTCTTCAAAGTGCAAATATTTTTTGAATTCTGCTTGAGCATGTTGCATAACCCCTCTATTCTGATTGCTTGGAACCTCTTCAAATAACTTCTCTTTGATCTTCACAATGTCTTCTATAATAATAAGTTGCTTGAATATATCACCATCTGCCTCTCTACTCCCTAACGATAAAGCAGATTTCAACCTCTTTAATTTCTCTTTGAAATCAAAAAATGGATTCTTTGCATAAGTCTCCTTCCCGTTCTGAGCAACCACCTCTTTGAAAGTCTTGTGCTCTATCCAGAAATTTAGGAACTTAAAAGGTTTGCTGAAAGGTACCTCAGTTTCCACACAAGTTAGTAACATAGGTGCATGATCAGATCCAGTCCTTGAAAGGTGTTCAACTTTAAGATGATTGAACCAATTTTGCAGCTCTTGATTTACTAGCACCTTGTCTAATCTTTCAAAAATACAGTCTTCTGCAACTCTACCATTCCACCAGGTGAAAGGGCTACCTCTGAAATTTACTTCTGTTAAGTCACATGAACCAATGCAGTTAGCAAAATCTTCAACATCTGCTGGTTGCACAGGAATTCCACCTATTTTTTCCTCAACATTCAGAACCACATTAAAATCTCCTCCAATGATCCACGAGAAATTATTATCTCTATGCAATTAATACAGTTTCTCCCATAAGTTCAATCTTTGCAACTGATCACATTTTGCATAAACAGATGTTACCAAAAAGTCTTTATTCTGACTTGTATCATGAATCTTTATTGTTAGTTGTTGTGGTGTATCTAATACGATATCCACACGGTATCCTTCCTTCACAAAAAGCCAAATTTTTCCATTACTTTTAGCTTTTGCAAAGGGCATTTCCAGGCTTCTTCTATACTTGTTGATGTGTCTAGCATTTTGAAATGGCTCAACTAAAGCAATAAGAATGAACTTATGTGCTTTGTTTAACATTTGAACTGTATGAAATGCTTTTTGAGTCTTTACTGACCTGATGTTCCAAAAGAAACACTTCATCATTAAACTTTATTCTTTTGTATCCCCCTCTTAGGTAATGTTCTAGAAGGCTGTAAACCTACTTTATTATCATTATTCTTTCCTTTCTTATCAGACTTATGGGCTGTAGAATTACTTATGTTGATAGAGTCTTCATCACCCCCATATTTGATACCCTTCTCCTCTTTGTAAATAGAACTGCTTTGTTGAGATGATTGAGGTGACCTTTCTACTGACGAGTGAGAAACAATATCATTTAAGACCTTTACAGGCGAAGCAACATTAATTTTTGTCTGAGGAACTTGCATTGTTGTAGTAGTCTGTTATTTGCACCTTGAATGTCTGAAAACTTCACTTTAACATTACTACTGCTTGTATCTGGTATGTCATTGTGCTGATTTTGTTGCGAGTTCTGCCCTGTTGGGGAAGTAACTTCCGCAGCTACCTTAGTTGCTGTAATAACCCTGCTAACCTCTTCACCATTACTCTCCAAATAGTTGTTTCTGTTGTTTATCATTGGAGGTATTTACAGATTGTTTCTCTGCATAACATACTGGAATCACTGATTCTCTATTAATTTTAGTTGCTTCCCTGAGAATGTTGCAAGATGAGCTACTATTCTTTCCATTTCCATTACTGATGGGTTGTTGCTGCTCCGTCTCATCCGTAAAGATAAGGTGCTTCTCACCCTCATGTGGAATCAAAGGTGTATGTTCTAATTTGTTGATGTCACTCGGCTGTTGTACGTCCTCCTTACCAGGTTGTTTCTCATTACCCTCAATCATTGATGCAATGTCTTCTGATTTATTGATGTTATTCAGTCGACTACCTTCTGCCTCTTTCTCTTTATGATTGTTGTTCGAGGTTCCACGATTCTCTCTAGTCTCATCAATGTTTGCCTCCGTTGTATAATTCGCCAAGGCATTGTATTTGTTAGCAGTCACGAGTTGCTCTTCTTTTTGTACAGTGAATCTGTTATCCCTCACTATGTTCCACTTTGCCCTTGTAATTAGTCCTATTCGACTCTGCAATTTCATGTAAAAATCTGCATGATTCATCATCATGACCCTGAATCCTGCATTCATGACAGTATTTAGGTAGGTAGTCATATTTGATAGTAATTTTTTCTGATCTGACATCCCCCATCAATCACATATATATTCATTATCAACTTCTTAAGGAGATTGTTAGAAAGGTCCACCAAAACTTTAACCTTAGCACAACTAGATCTAGTTTGATTGATGGCTAACTGTAATGGTTTTCCTACTGCTGTAGCTAACACAAATAGGCTGTCCTTACCAAAAAAGGTTGGTAGAAGGTTTGGGAAAGAAATCCAAGCCATTGTTTTGGTAGTTTCCTCATCAATTCTAAAGTTTACATCATAGATCAGAGGCCTCATTAGCATCTTTGCATGTAATATTGTAGAAATCCCCTTTAGACACAAGATTGATATAATCCTCCTTGGCAAATAAATAAATAACCGAATAAGGATGTGTTTGTTACGGAAAAGCCCAATTTTGCAATTACTTTTGATGTTACATTAATTGTGAAGGAATTGCCTTTCTCAATTCGTCTATTTCTGGCCACCCATGAGCAAAATGAAGGTCTTCCTTAATTAATATACCATTTGATCAACCTCTGATGCAGTCCATTGTATGTGTGGAACGCCGGCGGGCCAGCCACTGTCAATGGCCGGCCTCCATTAGTGGCGGTCACAGGTTTAAGGCCGCCCATTAATATAATAATTAAATTAATGTTGGGATTCCAATAGAATTAATTAAGTCTGATATGCGTGCATGCATGTAAGCGTTAAAAAGTTGTATATATGCTTATACTGGAAACTATATATATATATATATATATATACACACACATTATACACAATGTATCAACCTTGTATAATAGTGTATAAGAGGTGTTTTTACACATATTTATATTGTAAATATAAATTTATTAATTACTATATAAACTTATCAAAAATAAAATTTCTTCCCTTATGAACTTCAGCAACAGAACTCCATCCGAAATGGGGCAAATCTTTATTAAATAGCTTCAAAATTTAACCATAATTTCAAAATGATAACTAAAATGTACCACAATCATCAAATCCAAAACCATTTGTGAATTTTCACAATTTCTATAAAATTATAGATTTAAATAGCTTGATTCATGATGATTGATTAAAAGATCAATAAGGAAGGAAAATCATTTCCTCGTCTTAAATTGTCGTAGGATGCTATGCATTTTTTAAAAACAAGATGTTATGTTATGTAAAAGCCTTCAATTGAGATTGATATAAATTGTTGAATAGAATGAGCAAAGTGAGAGAAAGGAAGTTGATGAAAGTCAACATATATTAATAAAACTTCAACTTCATATTTCAAATCACGATTTCATTATTGCATGTCTGAACAATCCCTTATTAATAAAAAATACAAACAGAATAAATCACAATTATCAACACCATAATGAAAATTATAGTTTTGCATCACGTATAAAGATGAGATCTTTGATGTCATCATCAAGATCAAATAACTGCATACAACTTTCCTTCAAGTCCACTTGAACACCAATTTCAGGTCCAATATCATGCAACCAAAACATTTGTGTGTCTTTCATTCCGAAAAATATTAAGTTTGGTTTTTCCAAACCAAAATCAGAATCGTGCACAGGAAACTTACAGATACTTGTACACATAACTTTGTCAACTTCATCGTTACCTCCCCACTCTGGTGATCGAAAACTTTCATTATATGAATTAACCAACGTTGACACTATTTCATCTGGTGAATTAGCTTTTTTACATGAAGCAACAATTTTATTCACCGCATTCCTGATTAATATTATGAAATGATGCAATTCCATTTTGGTCTCTCCTGGTATGAATTTTACTGGAACACCAATCATAAAATTCCCAAAAGAGTTTTTCAACTTGAGGTAAAAATGTAATTTTGGAGCGCATATTCATTGGAGAGTCTAGTAGAGAAGGCCTTAAATACCCGTTTATAATTGTTGTAGCGCAGATAAAAGCCCTCCATAGGATTGCTGTAATAATCTCAACCCTTGAAGGTTGAAAAGTCAAAGTTCCACATGATTCATCAATGCATTTTTTTCTTAGCCTTGCAATAACAGCCTCACGGATGACAATTCTCTTGACAATAATATCTTGTTGTATAACTGGAATAGGGGTTGACTTGAAAAGTCCTATTATATCTCTTGTTGGAAAAATATCACCCATATTGACGCTTAAAAAATTAATCTTGTCAATTGGAGTCCCCATTCTACACACTTTTGCCCACTCAGAAGTACATTGAAAATTTGAGAAACCATCCATTGCAGGATGTGAACTACTGGTTGATATAGCGAGTCCACCACATTCAAACTTAGTTACTTGTATAGTGACAATTGGTGAAACCATGAAATTAGTTTCATCGATATTCTTGTTTACATGTGGGCTAAATAAAGCCGCATGACCAAAGTCATTGCGTGCTTTATTTAAGAAATTATCTAGCGTATCATTGGCCTTGGCTTTGGTATAGGAAACGCCTTGATCAAGACAAAGAATAGAACAATATTCATCTTTGTCGTTCATCCATGTCGAAATTATTATAATTATGAAAGAAAAAAACCATAGAAACATGTTCTTTTCCAGATATTTGGTCGAAGAAAGAGAGCTTGTAACGCTGAAGGTGAGGAGGAGTAGGTAAAAATGGCTTAATGAGCTTTGTGCATAAGATTTTAATTTCCATTTCTGCTACTCAACTCAACTTAGGCTACAATTAAATATGTGACAACCTCCCGACTATATATAGAAGCAAAAAAAAATTATATATAAGCTCAACGTTATACTCTACGTCCTATATTTTTAATAATATACAAAGCTTTCATATATATTTTTAACAAAAATATTTTAGAACTTGATTTCAAATATTAATATATTATACCCCTAATTTACAATATTATACAAAAAAAATTGACTTCGTCTTTCTTTCTTGAATTCAAACACCATATTCATAAAAAAACACCTTAAAATTATAGAGCAATTTTCACATATAGCAAACCTAAAAATCATATTTGTATGCTATAGCTATAGTTTGCATAATTGCGCTCCATAGCAAACATAAATATGTATATTTCGCTATACATATACAGAAGAAAGCAGTTGTATAATCTGTTTTTGTTTCGGTATACATATACAAATATCAATTGTATAATCTGTGTTTGTTTAAAGCGAGAAAGAGAGAAAGACAAAAGAAAACTGCGTAGGGGAAAATCGTATTTGTATAATCACAAGTGTATAGGACGAAAATATATGTATTTGTATTTGTATATACAATTTTCTCTCGCTTTATACAAACACAGACGCAATGTATACATTTGTGTTTGTATAAAAGCGAGAGAGGTGAGGGAGACTGCCAGCGAGAACGAGAGTGGCGAGCAAGATTCATCAGGAGAGAGGCGAAATAGCAATAGTTTGCTATGGGGTACAAGATCGATCAAGGAACTTGGTGTTTCGCCAAGGATTTACTTCTATCAGGTATGTGAGGCTCTCATAATGTTGGGATCGTTCTCCTACGTGCCAAGCATATTTATTTCAGTTTGGATTCGTCCTAAAAGCATTTGAATTGGTATCAGAGCTATGGATAGTATGAGTAAAGAACAACACAGATATGAATTAATCAGAACAATTATAGAGAAACGCTACGAGTTAAAACATAGACAAGAAAGACTTGAATATAACATACACGCAGGAGTATGTCAAAAATCTCTACTAGCTCAAAGGAAAATAATATTTGAAATACAACTACAAGTACAATAGATAGAATATAAACTAAAGCATAACCTATAATGAATAAAGAAGAATTTGCTATAGATGAAAAAACCTATGAAAATCAAGACGGATTAAAAGTAAAAATAATATTTTCAAGCTTAGGAAGAAGATATAAGAAAATAGGCGAAAATTTATATCTATTGATAGAAAAGAAACAGTAAGATTAGAAGATAGTTTAACAGCCATGGTACGAATAACTAGAGAAAATGAAGAAATAGACAGGAAAAAAGAAATAGAAATTATTAAACAACAAGCAAAACTAGAAATACAACAAATAGAAGAAACAAAAAATGATAAGATAATTGCTCTAGAAAAAGAGTTAGATACACTAAAAGAACTATATGCAACTAAACAAAAAGAAAAAAGAAATTGAAACAGCGTTAAAAACTGAAATAGAAAAATTCAAAGAAAAATTACAAATCGAAGAAAGAGAAGAACCAGACATAAGAATTGACGATATAAATGAATCAGAAAATGAAGACCACTCAGAACAAGGTTCAGACATAAGCGAAACATATACAGAAATATTAGCAAATATAGATGATATAAAATCTACAGAAATAAATACAGGAGATATTAAGGATACAAAAGCAAGCACATCAGGAGTTAAAAATCCAAAAGAATTAAATCCCAATCTGAACAATCTGATATATATGAAAGTATATGGAATAAAAGATTAAATAAAAAATGGACACCAAACCCAACAACTACACGAAATAATAATTTTTTAGATTTAGATTATGTAACAGATATAAATAAAACAATCCAACTATGTGTAGGATATTTATCAAAACAATTAATAGATAATAAAATAGGAATGTTAGAAGTACCAGGATATATAGAAAGAACACTTATAGGAACATTAAAACTATGATTACAAAATCTAACAGAAGAAAGTATAAAAACATTAAAAAATAATAAAAGAATAGATGGTGAAATAGCAACAACCCCAATTGACATATTAAATAAATATGAAATAGATATAAGAAATGAGTTTAGTAGTACGACTACAGAAACGGAAGAACAAAATAAAGAAAAACAGTTAAACAGGAATTTAATGTTAAAATTAGCAATATGTAATATGTGTTATATAGAAGAATATACATGCGTATTTAGAGAATACTATTACAAAGGAACATATAATACAGAAGAAGGAAAAGAAATACAAAGGTTATATTTTACAAAACTACCAGAACCTTTTAGTTCAAAAATAATAAAAGATAGGAATGAAGCAGGATTACAAGATACTTTAGGAGCAAGAATAAGATACTTACAAAAATGGTATTCAGAAATATGTCAAAAATATAGAGAAGAAATGAAAATGGAAAAAACCATAATAAAAAATTTAGCATGTTGCAAGGATAAAGTAGCACCTCAATTTGGATGTAATGATAATTAATATAAAAAGAAATATAGGAAACCAGGTAAATATAAAAAATATAAATCCCAGTATAAGTACAAAAGACCTCGAAGAAGATACTACATAAAAAATTCTAATACAAAAAGACCATTTAGACCAAAGAAAAAAATAACTGAATGCACTTGTTATAATTGTGGGAAACTAGGACATATAGCTAAAGATTGTAAATTACCCAAAATCCTAAGAAAAACAAATATCTGAAGTAATAATCGATAATGAAGAATATACACAAATAGAATATATAGATTATGAGACAGAAAGTGACGATAGTATATATGAATTATCCAAGAATGAAGTAAACGAAGAAGGAAATAATGTGTATATATATAGATGACTGAAAAAGACGTACAGATAATAACTCAAGAAGAGCATATAACTGATGAATCTACGGAACAAAAGGTAATATTTGATATTAATATATTCGAACAAATAAAAGGAAAAGAATTAGTCCTAAGCGTAGAAAAAATATTCAAAGTACCAATAATAAAAAATTTAGGAAGAATATTACGTGGTAAGCCAAAAAGAACACATAATAGATTGTAAATATACCAAAGGAAAAGCGAAAATACCAATAATAAATAAAAGAATAATAAACAAAGAAATACAGGAAATTAAAGCTAAAGACCCAATAAAATATGTACACCTAGGAGGAACGGAAATATTAATAAAAGCATGTTTCAGAGAAGGAATAGATACACCAATAGAAATATACATAGCAGATGACAGGATAGTAGAACCTATAGAAAAAAGCATAATAAGTGCAGTAAAAGGAAATCTAATATACCAAAAATTCAAATTTATAATAAGCGCTAATTATTCAGTAGCAGTAAACGATAGAAACATAGATAAATCTCTAGTATTGTATTGGAAAATGTCAGGAATAGAGTTAGCCCAGGAAGCAAGATATTTACAACAAGATGTAAAAATCTATATGTACTAACAACAAAACATAAAATAACAGCAAATAATAAAATAAATAGAATAAAGATAGAAAATCCTTTTGAACAAATTGTTATAGTAATAGATAATAATGATTACAGTTATAAAGAAATAGATATAGAAGAAGATTTAGAAATTGTAAGTGACAGAATAAGCACATCAAAAAGAATGAAAGGAATAAACCACAGTAATGAAACACCTCAACCCTCAAGAAAATCAATAGATTATCAAATGATAAAAGATATTGAACCATACCATTACTACATAACTGGAATAATAGAACAAAGGAAGTATATTATAATAATAAATACTGGTCAAGAAGAAAATTACATAACAAGAGAATTAGTAGCAGAAGACGAAATAACCTCTAAAGAACAAACGTGCCCAGAATTACCAAAAGAGTTATTAAATTTTGATGAAATAGCAGAAAAAGAAATAATTATTGGAGGAATAGTAATATTAATAAAATTCAAAATTTACCAAGGAGATAACATAACATTAGGAATAAAGTGGTTAGAAGAAATGAAACCATATAATTTAGAAAATACACAATTGACCATAACATATAAAAATAAGAAGGTAATAATAAAAAGAGCAATATGAAAATATATATACTTGCAAAAATAATAGTAGAAAATTACTACAATAGATATTACACCCCTATGTTAGATACAGGAGCATAAGCTAATATGTGCAAACATAATTGCCTCCCCGAAGAAAAATGGGAAAAGCTAAAAACACCAATAGTAGTAACAGGATTTAATAATGAAGGAAGTATGATAACATATAAAACAAAAAATATAAAATTACAAATATGGGATAAAATCTTAACTATAGAAGACATATATAGTTATGAATTCATAAATAAGGATATGCTTTAAGGAATGCCATTCTTAAAAAAACTATATCCCCATGTGATAACAAAAACACATTGGTGGATTACTACACCATGTAAACAAAAGGTAGGAGCAAAAAGGGTAAACAACAAAAATAGAAAAACCACACCATGGATCAAAGGAAGTGAAAAGATTACCCAAAAACTAGAAAATATTAACGAAAGTAACTATAATATCGAATTAATTGTATTTTCTATAGATAAACTAAAAATAATCCAAGATAAACTAGAACCGTTATATAGTGAAGATCCTCTAAAAGGATGGGAAAAACATAAGACAAAAATAAAAATCGAACTAATTGATGAAAATAGCATCATAACGCAGAAACCATTAAAATATAATTTCGATGATTTGACAGAGTTCAAAATGCATATAAAAGAGTTACTAGAAAATAATTATATACAAGAAAGCAATAGTAAACATACAAGTCCAGCGTTCATAGTAAACAAACATAGCCAACAAAAAAGAGGAAAAAGTAGGATGGTTATTGACTATAGAAATCTAAATGCAAAAACAAAAACATATAATTACCCAATACCAAACAAAGTATTAAAAATAAGACAAATCCAAGGATACAATTACTTCAGCAAGTTTGA
>NW_006239432.1:266574-266813 GCF_000226075.1 Solanum tuberosum
GATAAAAATGGTATAAAAATGCAAACACACATAGTACGAAAGATAATAAATTCTGAAGAACAATTAGATAAGAAAAAGAAATTACAATCGTTTCTAGGATTAGTAAATCAAGTGAGAGAATATATACCTAATTTAGCAGAAAACTTAAAACCTTTGCATAAGAAATTAAAGAAAGATGTAGAGTATCATTTTGACAAAAAAGATCAAGAACAAATACGAAAAATAAAATTATTATGTAA
>NW_006239432.1:267138-268555 GCF_000226075.1 Solanum tuberosum
TTATTGCAGATTACATCTCAAGACAAAGCTACACAGACTGAAAAAGAGAATACTATAGAAGAAATACTCAAAGCTATGAACCTACTTTGCACAAAAGTAGAAAATATTGACAAAGAGCTACAACAAATAAAAAGTCAGCAGCATGACTATAAAAATGCGGAGCTAAGTCGATCAGAAGACTTAATTGGTTCTCTAATTTCTCTGGAATTTGAATATATCATAGTTTGTTCTCTTGCATAATAGCTCCATACTGAATTTCCATTTAAATAATTGGTTGTTAACTCATTTAAAATATTAGCTATTCCAATGATTCTTTTTCTTGCATAGAATTCTGGTATTTCTATCTTTTGTATCTCGTCTTGTCGTTCTATTTTCTCTGGTATTATCATTTCTCTAGTCAGTCCAATTTTTATGACTTGTATGATAGGTTTAATTCGTCATACAATATTTCTGCTGGTGCTGAGTAGAATTTTATATAAAAAAGTGTTCCTTTAGTTATTCTTTTATAATGCATAAATGCCTTGTGTGGCTCTGGTATTGTTGATATCTCATCTCCTGTTTGGTTATATACGGTACTTAACAATCCGTAGTTGTAGCAAGTTCCTACTAAATTTGTACTTGTTCCTGGTTGTGCAATCAGTTTGTTATATCCTTGTAGATTTTGTGTGATGTAATCTTCATGGGAATTTTTTGTATTTTTGGATCTTGGATTTTGGTTTAGGAAAGTCTACATAAGCTCTGGTTATATGGTTATAAGTCTTTTTGTTTTGTCCTAGGCTTTCTTTATAGGTATTTAGCTGAGGTGGTATGAATAATGGATCTTTTTGGTTTTTTGGCATAAATGGTTTTTCGAACATCTTATTCATATTGGTATTAGCATATCTGGTTTTATTTTCTTCTTTTGCTGTAGATGTGCTCCTTGTAGCTGCATGTAACAAATCATTATGAATTTTTAGGTGTTTCCCAACGTCACCTTGTAGCTTTGGAATTTTTAAGTCTTCTGATCGACTTAGCTTCGCATTTTTATAGTCATGCTGTTGACTTTTTATTTGTTGTAGCTCTTTGTCAATATTTTCTACTTTTGTGCAAAGTAGGTTCATAGCTTTGAGTATTTCTTCTATAGTATTCTCTTTTTCAGTCTGTGTAGCTTTGTCTTGAGATGTAATCTGCAATAATATTCTTGTTAGTACATATTATTTCTATTGTAAATGTAAAATTTAATATATTTAGTACTAGTCTTCGTATCTCTTTAGTCGTTACTGAATCTTGTACCTTTCTTGTTATCCACCATTTTACCTGCGTATTATCTATTCTTACAATAAATTTGTTATATACGATGTATGGTTCAAAAGCTAATAAACATTTATATATTGAATACAATTCTTTTCTATTTATTTCCCATTTTATTTCGGGGTTC
>NW_006239432.1:269025-283845 GCF_000226075.1 Solanum tuberosum
TAATTGGTTAAAGTAATTATCCATGAAATGTTGGTATCTTCCTGGTGCATTTTTATATCCAAAAGGTAATACATTCCATTCATAAAATCTTTGTGGTACTGTGAAAGCTGTTAACTTTTTAGATTCTTCTTCTAATTTTAGATGGTAAAATCCTGATTTATAGTCAAACTTGCTGAAGTAATTGTATCCTTGAATTTGTCTTATTTTTAATACTTCAATACAATTTTGTTTCCGTTTAACCTTCCAATTTTATTTTTAATATATTATTTAAATATAAAAGGTTGACTGAACAGATTAATAAAAGGCATAACACATAAATGTGTTCTTTAACTTGGCTGCAACTGACATTTATACGCTTTAACTTTGGTTGTGCACAAATAGGTACTTTAACTTTGTATAAAATTGATCAAATAGCAGGCACATACGTCCTATATGGCATCCTACATGGCAATTTGTTGTCCTACATGGAGTCCTACATGTACTATGCAACATAGGATACATATGTCTGCTTGTTTGATTTTATACAAGTTTAAGTATCTACTTGTGCACACCCAAAGTTGGAGAGCGTAAATGTCAGTTGTAGCTAAGCTAATGACATATTTTGTCTTAGGGTCTCAGTTTCATACCTTTATTTCTGATTTTTGTTTTTTTTGGTTGAATTATTTATGATTATTTGCTTTTGAGCAAGATGCAATATGTAAACTCATTACATGGTCCATTTGGTTGGTCACCTCGTTTCTAAGTGATTTTTTGTGTGACATCTTAATGGTTAAACCTACAAAGTACAACCATATAAATAACGATCAAGAACCGATAAACTAATAGCTAAATGATTCTATAACGGTTTAACATGTCTACAAATCGATAATCAATAAGTCGAACTGATAAACTTCGAAACCAAATTGACTCGATCAATATGCAACCTAATCTAACTTATACCTGTATTAATTATATAATGCATTTGGTTTCGATATTAAAATTGGCATATTTTATGTTGATTTTAATACCAGAAATCAAACATGATATTATAAAGCAATCACAATTTATACGTAAAGTAAACTCAAGGGGAAACTAAACAAATACCCCATAAAAGCAAAATAATTATAAACATATACCCCATTAAATTTAGGGAAAATTGTACATAATGACAGACTATTAATTCAAATTAAATGGTATAACCACACTTTGATTTAATTGTGCCCTGTAGCAAACTGTTTGTCAGTCGCCTCTCTCCCTCAAACTCTCGTTCGCCACTCTCCCTCTCTCGCTTGCTCTCTCTGTCGCTCGCCTCTCTCGCTTTATATAAATAGAAATGTATAAATTGTGTTTCTGTTTGTATAAAGCGTGAGAAAATTGTATATACACATGCAAATACATATATCTTCGTCCTATACACTTATAATTATACAATACAAATATTCCCCTGTCCAGTTCTCTTTTGCCTTTCTCTCTTTCTCGCTTTATACAAACACATATTATACAAAATACAATGTATAATTTATGTTTGTATAAAGCGAGAGAGAGAACGATATTTGATATACAAGCGTTTTATTTCGATTCAATTGTATACAAATTTAAATTTTATACAGATATACAAACACATAAAATTAAATTGAGAGACTCTCAACGATTTATACAAACGAGAGGCTGACAACAACTTATACAAATCTGAAGAGGAGCCAGTGAATTATACAATTGCTTCTTTTGTATATATGTATAGCGAAATAGCCTAGTCATAGCATGGTTGCTATGGAGCGCAATTATGCAAACTTTGCTATAGTATACAAATATGAATTTTGTGTTTTCTATATGTGAAAGTTACTCTAAAATTTATACCCCACTAGATAATTACACTATATACCCTAACTAACTCCGCTTAAATGATACTAAATCAACATCATATATTGTATTGGTATCATTAAGGCTGATAATTTCGCTTAACTGATACTAAATCAGTATCATATACTGTATTGGCGTCATTAAGGCTGATAATTTCGCTTAACTGATACTATATATATATATATATATCATTAAATTAGTTTCTTATTAAGAAATTACTCATCAGTCGATGATACTAAAAGAGTATATGTATTTTTTGTGGTATCATTCAGGTTTCTTGTTCAAAAATTACTTATTAGTTAATGATACTATAAGAGACTAAGATTACATGTATATGTTTGTGACAATGTTAAGGTTTCGTGTTCATAAATTATACATTAGTCAATAAAACTATGAGAGTGTGTGTATCTATATATAAGGTTTCTTGTTCACACCCTACTCATTAGCCAATGATACTTTAAGAGTGTATATATATATACACCCTACTCATTAGCCAATGATACTTTAAGAGTGTATATATATATACACCCTACTCATTAGCCAATGATACTTTAAGAGTGTATATATATATACACCCTACTCATTAGCCAAACTCCCACATCCCAAAAAACAAATTAACAAAATTTAAATTTTTTTAACCACCCCCACTCACCCCCCATCCCAAATAAAAATGTAAAGAGATGTTTCATTATTTTTATAGATTTTTTTTTTTATGAAAAGACTTACTTACTACCCCATCCTTTATTACTCTTTTTGTGTGTGAATGAACATCTTTTACCCATTTTATCCATTTAACTATCTACTTTTAAATGGGTAATATGGGTATTATTTGTTTTTACCCATTTTTAAATGAGTTGGATACCCAATCCATTTTCAATGGGTGAATATGAGTGGATACACATATTAATTATCCATTCTGTCACCCCTACGCAAAAGTAATCGAGTTTGAATGTGGTTGTGCAAAAATCTTTAAATAAGTGAGGTTTGCGTACACTTTATCCTTCCCAGACCTCACTTTTTTCTAGATGAACCTTGAGAAATAGTAAGGAATAGTAAGCTAAGTTCTAACGAACTCCACTTATCTAAAAAATTCATGTAAAAATTGTTTTGTCTGCAGCAGGATAGTCATGAACACTTATATCTCGTCAGGTATCCCTAGGGCTGGATGAGTGATCCTAAGAGGTGAAATGCAATATAGTAAAGATTTAACGTACAGTGGAAGCAGACCAGTCTTCAACTTCGCATGTTTAAGTCTAAAGTTGATAATCTAAGAGGGAAAAAGTTGTTCGTTAGATCTACATGTTAGAATATAGCAGGTTTATGATATAAGATGTCAGCATATGTGAGATATTAAGTGTCTTAATTCCTAACAGCTCAGATAAAATCAGTGATACATCATTCAATGAATGTGGTTCATAGAGTCATCAACTGGTATATGACAAACAGTAATATGCTTGTTTTTCAAATATGTAAATCTTATTTGCTTCAACAGAAGAGCAAATAAGGGAAAAACTAATGATGCACTTAAATGTGTTTCACCTCATGATGCACCGTTATAAATATTTAGTTTTTCCGTTGAAGCTTAATATCGTGCATGATTTCTAAGTTGATTTAGACATAAAGATTTGAGTGTCCACTCTTCTCGGACTAACTGATCTGCAGTTACTGTCGACTTATAGAGGATATTCTTATGACTATAAAAAGTAAAAGGAAATTAGTTATTGTTGGGTTCAATTACACTTCTTGATATCTTTGGTAAATGTCTATTGCCATGGCATGATAGACCACCCTCAGAAATCAGAATATAAGCAACAACCACCTTTTACACATACATCAGTAGTAACAATTGTAGTATTGGATATAGGATCTAGCTAGGACTTGGAAACAATTTGAATTTGTTAGTAAATAGAAATTTGAAATCATTTGGTTGTATGGTGGAATTACAATTGCGGTAGACAATTAGATGTTGGGAGACCATGATCATACATTTAACACTGTAAATCAGTGATTTAATAACTAATTGAAGTCCATAAAAAAATATTATGCAGGAATTCAAAGTAGACTGCAGTCCTGGAATTTTCTAAATCGTTTTTTTTTTACTCCAACTTGAAATTGAATCATATTAGTTAGTTTAGTTTACTTTGAATAATAGATAATTTAGAATCATTCATCAACCTTTTTGGAAATTCAAATTAAAGTTATTGAAAAAATAAAATATCATCTAATCTCGAGTCTCTGTGGGTATGACAACCGGCTCTTAAAAATGACTACTTTATTACTTGCAAGACCACGTACACTTGTGTGTGCGTATGGACGTAACAAGTTTTTGATGTAAGAAGACAAACGAGAAATATACCAAAAGACACAAAGATTTAACGTAATTCGGTTAGCAATTTACTATATAAATATAAAAGTATACGTCTGTGAAAAATTATATTTAAGCCCACCCAACCCTACCCCACACTTATAAAAGCTCTAATACACCCTGCGCCACATTCATTATAGCCTGCTTCGCTCAGCCCCGCCCAATTACTATCCTCGACTAGATTGTGTTTCAGTGAACCCCCTCCATTTAATAATTGTCTGGTATGTATGATAGAGACAATTTAAAGGTTCTAATTTACTTTTACTACTTGCTGCCTTTTTATTTATATTTTTTTTTGTTTTCTACTATTATAAAAACATGAGTGAAAGTTTGGTATCATCATGCTAGCTTATTGACATTATTTTATTTGGTGATGGCATTTTAGTCATTTTATTAGTTGATAGTATATCAATTTCTCTGAATAGTTGCATGATGATATAAGTTTAAATTAAAAGTAGGACTTCCCCTATTTTTTATTTTTTTTTACTTAAAAGTCATTTAAAGTTTGATTTTTTTATTTTTTGAATTAAAACTGCTTTTTCAGCTTATCCAAACGGGCTCTTAAAAATAACTTAAAATAAGTTAAAAACTTGAAGTAGGACTTTGTCTACTTTTTATTTGTTGACTAAAAGTCATTTAAGTTTGACTTTTTAATTTTTCGACTTCAAAGCTATTTTATTTCAAGCTAATTCAAACGGACATATTTCATATATATATATATGTGTGTGTGTGTGTGTGTGTTAAATAACTTGAATTACCAATTATTGCAACCTTTTTATGTAGTTATCAGTTATGTAAATTTTATTTTAATTGAAAAAACTTAAAGATTTCATACCCAAATATATATTACTTTTCGTATAGTTTTGAATATCTAATTTTTTCGTTTAAAATATTGAATTAATGTAATCTAATTTAACTTTGAAATTAGTCAAATTAACTTTCGAAAAACACAACATGATAACTAAAAAGGAACATATCATTAAATCACCTACTCATGGTAATTAATATACTTTAATATAATTAAACACTCAACGAGGTTAAGTTTTTTACCTCTATTTTATTTAACATAATTTAACTCTACACAAAAATTTATAACAAATTATGATATTAAAAATATCATACATTTGTATGACGATAAAACTTTTAAAAACTTGTATTCTTACTTATAACCTAATATCTTTGGGACTATAAAAATTTCTTATTAAAGTTAAAAATGAGAAATTTTAAAATTAATATGCTTATAATTATTTAAACTTAATTCTTACCAATATAGAGAATCTATCATTATCTCAAAAATAGATTAATAAAAAATAATAAACAAATTAAAATTAAAGAAATTATAAAAAATGTATTAAATTAACAAGTTATTATTAAGAGAAACGGATTGTTGGACCCGTGCTATTTGAGACAGTGACCTCCTCCAAATTCCAATAAATATTTGTCCAGTATTTATGATAGTGACAATATCACTACACCAGAATAGGATTTTAGTGGCAATTAATCAGTGGCAATTAGTTAATTGCCGCTAATGTATACCCTAATGTCACGGACTTAGAGTCTCACTAATGCTCCGTGCGGCACTTGACAATTTACTCACGAATCTTTCACGGTCTTGTAAGCTCAAGTAAGCCCTTTGAAACTAAGATCGCTAAGAGAATGCAAAGAAAGACTTAGAAAGATTTGGAAAGTTTGGAATAAGACTTGTATTAAGCTTGGAAGATTGCTTACACTTGCTTGGTTGCTTAGCAAATGAGGGTCACCTCTATTTGTACTAACACCTAGGGACTAAAGTGCAATTTAAAATTTACTTTACAAGTCCCTAACTATTTACACTTTGGTCCCTCTCTAGAATTCTCTACACTTTCTAGGAATTTCTAAGGCTTTCTTGGAAACTATCTAGGACCTTCCATTGCCTTCTTGAAAAGTCTAAAGAGTTCTAGAGTTCTCCGCAAACCTCTCCACAACTCTAGACCTTTCTTCCCCTATCCGGATGCAAAATTTAACTGTGATGTGGCGGGACGTGACACTCTCCCCCACCTATGGATGTGACGACAGCGTCGCATCGTCGCTGCATCGCCATCCGAGTCTTGTGCGTGCGTGACCAATAGTCCATTGACTCGATCAAGGCCCTTGCGCAACTCCTTCAACGTCTTCCATATCCCTTCTAGCTCGATCTTCTGGCCTACCTCCTTCATAGGAGGCAAGCGCCTCGGCAGCTTCTTTGGCATCACGACATTATTCCCTCTTGGAACCTTCTTCGTGCACGGTGGCAAGGACTTTTTAGCACTATTGTCTTCTTTCGAACTTGCGATGGTGGATATGAATGTTGACTTCCTCTTCTTAGGACTTTTCTTGAGCTGCATGGCTGTTAGTCGGACCTGCCCTTCTGTCTTCGGTGCCTTAACCAGGGGAACCATGCATGATCCTTCTTGCTCCATGACTAGAAGTCGTTGGAGGTAAGGGTCGATCACCGCGTGGCACTGCTTGAAGAACTCTTGCCCAAGAATTACATCGAAGAGGTCTAAAGGAGATTGGTCTTACCTTGCCACTCGCCTAGCGTGATGCTCACTCCATGCGCGACTCCGCTCACAGGAGTCGGTGGTGCATTGACCGTCCTGAGTTGGGCTTTACTTGGACTGTAACCCAGGCCTAACATTGTCACTGCCATCTTGGTCATGATATTGACTTCTGCACCCGCGTCGACCATAGCACGTGCGGGTCATCCATTTATTGTAATGTCGACATACTGTGCGTCGTATCCTTTTGGCTTCTCTGGTTGCTTCGTGATGGCTCCGCATAGTCCTATCGAGCCTAACTGCATTGTCTCTACACCTTGTCCTTGCTCCTATGCGTCTTTCGCCTTCCGCTCTCGCAGGATAGCACCAAGGCTCTTCAGTTCAGGGCACTTTGCATAGCCATGCGGCCCATTGCATATGTAGCAACCACCTTTGTTGGCAACCTCTGTCTTCCTCTCCGTGTTGCCATGACGTCCCGATTTCTTGCCATCGGACTTGTAGGTATCATGATTCTTGGGATGTGGCCGCTGCTCTTCGCCTTCGCCACGATCTCCCCCACCATGGTCATGACTACCTCTCATCTCTTCTCCTCTGGCTCTGTCGGGCTTCTCCTGCCTGAAGTCTGTCAAAGCTTCGGCCTGCGTGATGGCTTCGTCTATGGTCCTGACTTGCCGACGTTCCAACTCCGTCCTGGCCCAATTTCTCAGCCCATCCATGAAGTGGAACAACATATCGTCATCCGTGAGGTTAGGAATTTGAAGCGTGGGGGTAGTGAAACTCCTGCACATATGCGCATATGCTGCCCGTTTGCTTCAGCTCCCTAAACTTGCGCTTCGCCTCATAGATGACGTTGTTAAGAAAGAAGGCTTTCTTGAACTCTTCCCGAAATTGCTCCCAGGTTTTGATAGTGCATGTCCCCTTCCCTATCTCGGCCTCCTTGCACCTCCACCATAGCATGGCCATCTCCGAAAGATACAACACAGCGGTGTTGATCTTACTCTCGTCGCTCTTCAGCCCGTTGTACTTGAAGTAATTCTCCAAATGCCAAAGGAAATTCTCCACCTCTTGCGCGCCACGGACGCCTTTGAACATAGGTGGCTTGGGAGCCTCGACCTCGGCCTCCCTATCTCGGTCAAGCGACGATGATCCTCCAGCTACCACACCTTCCTTGAGTGCTTTCATCTCGGCCTTCATGGTCTCAATCGTGCTCAATGCCTCCATGAGCCGACACTCCAAGAAAGTGATAGCCTTCTTCATCTCGAACTCGGCCTACTGACATCCCTCCAACTCCTTACGGATGTTTTTGGTCTCCTCAAGGGTGAAGTCTTCAAGAGTTTTGAACTTGCCGTCGGCCACATTCATGCACCGGCCTAATATCTTCACGGCCTGCCTCGCCACTTCAACCCTTGCGACCCACTCTTCTCATGCGGTGATGTCAGTGACCTCCTCGCCAAGTTCATCGTCACTTGCTTCGGTGGTTAAGGGCGGGTGAGATGTTAGCGCCTCGCTTGGTGTGGGATCCAACAGCATTTCTTCATGACTCTTTTGGTGCTTTTTTCCCTTGCGGTTCTTCTTTCCACCATCTGGACGGACGTTGG
Source organism: Solanum tuberosum (assembly GCF_000226075.1). Lineage (NCBI taxonomy): Eukaryota > Viridiplantae > Streptophyta > Magnoliopsida > Solanales > Solanaceae > Solanum > Solanum tuberosum. Next base: position 277,344 of record NW_006239432.1, read on the forward strand.
TGGTACTAGCGGCGTTCACATCTCCTTCAGTTGCCATTCCCTTAGTATCAAACCTTCACTCTGATACCACTTTGTCACGAACTTAGAGTCTCACTAATGCTCCGTGCGGCACTTGACAACTTACTCACGAATCTTTCACGGTCTTGTAAGCTCAAGTAAGCCCTTTGAAACTAAGATTGCTAAGATAATGCAAAGAAAGACTTAGAAAGATTTGGAAAGTTTGGAAGAAGACTTGTATTAAGCTTGGAAGATTGCTTACACTTGCTTGGTTGCTTAGCAAATGAGGGTCACCTCTATTTATACTAACACCTAGGGACTAAAGTGCAATTTAAAATTTACTTTACAAGTCTCTAACTATTTACACTTTGGTCCCTCTCCAGAATTCTCTACACTTTCTAGGAATTTCTAAGGCTTTCTTGGAAACTATCTAGGACCTTCCATTGCCTTCTTGAAAAGTTTAAAGAGTTCTAGAGTTCTCCGCAAACCTCTCCACAACTCTAGACCTTTCTTCCCCTATCCAGACGCAAAATTTAACTGTGATGTGGCGGGACATGACACTAAAGTCACTTATAAGCGGCATTTATACTTTTGTAGGTAAAAAATACACTTTATTAGGATTTAGGGCAAATCTTTAAGAAAAAATGAAAATCACTCGTTCTGCTTCTCCCTCGCTGGGCGCTCTCTCTGAAGCGAATTAGTTTCCCTAAATCCCTGCCCTAGGTATTTTCAGTCCTCAATTTCCTTCAATTTGTGTTTGTAAGTATAATTAGGGTTCTGTGCAAAGAATCGAATGCGGGGGGGCATTCAGAGCAAACATTTGTGCTAATCAGCTGGTGGAGACAGTAACAATGAGGTCGATAAAGGATAGGCTTAACAACGACGCTTTTAACAAATTTCCGGAGGTAACAAAGAGGTCGATATGATGATTTCACTCGTCACTCGCCGCGGACAAATTACCGGCAAGAGGTGTTCCATCTTTCTCCTCTTTTTACCCTTATCATCACTTCCGGTGGCTTCAAATTTTTATAACTTTTCAGTTTTTTCATGTCTTCTGTCTTTGTACATTTGAATATGCATTTGATTAGATGCTTGATAAACATCTATTCGTTGGAGTACATTATAACTTAGCAAATTGATAAACTGTTGTGTTGTTCTTGATAAACTGTTGAATTCCGCGATATATTGATCTTATTGTTTTGATATTTCGTGTTTGATGTCAATGTGAAGCTTATGTTTTGTCTGTATGATATATCCTGCTACATTGTAACTTAGAAAATTGTGAGTATGTTTTGGAACCTTTATGGTATAATAATGGAGCCAATAGAAGCTAAGTATTATAGGCAGACATGGAGAACCATTTCATTATGAATATTTTGGTTAATTTTGTTAGAAAGAAACCACGGTTGTGTTGAGAGGAAAACATAGAATATTTCGATTTCCTTACAACTTAATTTTTTCTTTTGTGTCTGGGGGGTTTTAGAATGTTATTTTTGATAAAATGCTAAACTTTTAAAGTTTGTCTATAGATACAATCATCTTGATGCTGAAGTTCTTATAAATAAGATTTACCAGCATAGGTAGGTTCCTGTGATATCTTTTACACATGTCTTTAGTGGAGGGTAGAAGACGGTGTGGAATGAGCCATTGTCATGTTCTTATTTCCGCCATGAATTTGCAGATAATGCTTAATTATACAGAAAAGTTGGAGTATCTTTGGTCATGGGAACAACTGGTGGAGATACAGAGAAGTTGTACCAAACAATGTCGGAGTCAAAAGTTTATGTTGTGATCTCCCCACAAATGGAAAAGCAGGTTTAGAGATTTTGCCCTTTTTTCTTTCTTTCAATAGTATGCCAGACTAGTATACCTGTATGATTGCTTCTATTTTAGGCGGTAGCTTTTCTTGCAGGGATGAAATTCTTGGCAGAAGAATTCCCTGGAGCTCTCTTTGGGTACAGGTTACAAGAATTCCACCTATTTTTCCACATCTCAGGTACATAATAGCCTAAATCTTTAAGCTACTCACAAGTCTTAAAGCTCAGATATGGAGAAGCCACTGAAAAAAGAAATATAATTGTGTTATATTTTCAATACAATTTTCCATTCATATATTGTATGACTGAGCAATTGTCTTTCTCTTATTTAATATCCAGAGCTATGATTATAAGTTTCTGCAAACATATTAGAACCAGAACCAAGACCCCTGTAATTCGGAGAAGATCTTCTTGATCAGTTGAAGGTTCTTGAGAATGGATACAAGGTGAAGGTACCAAATCTGCTTGCTTGACTTATCCATTTACTCGTGCTCTGATTGTAAAATTGGAGTCTCATCAAGTCATACCTTTGTGTGCTAATTGTTTGTGTCTGAATAGTGTCCAGTTCTGCTACTTATCTCTTTCTGACCGCCTTCTATATGTTTTCCTTGTTATCTAAATGTTGCTCTCTTTTCTTGGGGTTCAAGCTTATCGGTCCAACTCAGGGGCGTATATAGGAGGGGGTCACCGGGTTCACGTGAACCCAGGGTTCCCTCTCGAAATCATATATAGTAGTGTTATATTTTTTAAAAATATTTAAATATAGATGCGTGAACCCAGACTCGAAGTATCATATAATGTAGTACGATGATGATTGGGTGTACCTCTCTAGGTGAAGTTAGAAATTTGAATCTTTTATTTATCTTGTTTTAGTTTTCTTTCTAAGATTTTGTAACTAGTTTGGATAAATAAAAGTTAATTTTGGACCTATGATTTTAAAATTTTAATGGTTTTCAGTAAAAAGAATCTAACCGATCAAATTTATGTCTTAGATCCACCTTTTTGTAATAGTGCACCCATTATCTATAAATCCTGAATACGCCTCTGGTCCAACTTTGTGACATAAATTATGAGAAAACTGTTGAAGGTTGTTGTTTTTGTATGTGATGCTAAGTGCTGTCATGTTAGTACTTTTGTCTTGATATTTTTGGTATAACTTTTGAATTAATTTTAATACAAAGTTCTAGAATGTAGAAGATATTGTAACATGTGGTGGAGCTTGATTTAAGCACAAAATAGGGAGTCAAGTTTCCAGGATTTAAGGGATCTGTCTCCACCTTATGTATATATATATATGTAAGCTTTTGCTGATAAAAAAAAAAAAGATCTGCTCCTTTTCTCCAAACTATCTCTCTATTATCATATTTGTCTTCTCTTTCTCTCCTTCAAAAACAAATACATAGATATAAGAATCAATAATACATAGACAAATACATAGTATAAATTTTAATTGATTGACAAATAGAAATAAAGTTTACGATGAGATGTAGGCATATAGCCTACCAGAGCTGAATTGCTTTTCGGACTACATGATTGCTCTTCTTAGATTCCTTAGCTTTTGCAGCAGCTTCTCCCTCCTTCAAAGTTGCCATAAGAAAAGTATTAGTGTATACACGGGCAAATATTTCTTATACTTCTCACACATCACTTAACCATAGTGCTGGAAGTACCACTGTTTAAACAGCTAGCTCTGGCTGTCTAAAAGACACTACTATTACTTGGTTATATGTGTAATGTCAAGCTATTGATTCTTCTTTTATGCTTCTCAATTATGAGGTTTGTGGTTTTATTGGACTTTTTACATTCTGGATTTCATTTGATTTGCTAATTTCTGTTGAATATATGTTGAAAGTTCTGTGGTGGGGGAAGGCTCTTTCAACTTGCTCGATGACTTGTTTTTCTGCTGTGATGAATAAACATGCTAATATTTAGATATATGATTTTGACATAAGCCTACTCATGCTGATATTCTGCTTATACAAAATACAAAATGCTGATAATCTGCTTATACATATGTCAAGCATTTGAGTATAATCAACTGGTTAAAAGTTACTATGAGATTATTAATATTTTCTGAGATTTTGCTTGACAGTATATGTTACTGAACCTTAGTTTTTGAGTTGGTGTGTAGTAACACACTACTTTAGACTGGTTCATATATATTGCTTGGTGGATTTGAAAAGGAATTACTTTAGTTTATTCCTCTTGCTAACGAGGTTGTTGCTTATCAATTGATTCCTTAGTTGTGATATGAAATATTATATCTGTACTAGGTACATGACGGGACCATTGTTGGTGCTTTTCTATTGTGTCTCTATTTCAAATTTTAGTCACCTAGATCTTAGTGAGTAAGATATGTAATTGGCATGTCAATTTTTTGTCGTCTAACCATCTGCCGCTATATGTGTACAGTGGCATACTCATTCTAGTGGTGAGCATGTTCAAGGAATGACACACTGATCCAGAAAGCTGTCACATTTTGCAGTAGGGAAAAAACAGTGGCTTGATTGCCTTATTTTCTCCATTGTTGAATGCATTTTTTCTATTTTGATAATTCATAGTTTCTTTTACCGTTACAAGAAAGTGAATGTATTAAGATTGTTTGTACTTATTTTAAGTGAATGACATTGTTTTGAGTTTGGTAATTCTTCTTTACTATCTTCGAACTTATTTCTCTTGTGAATTTTTTTGATGTTATAAAAGAGGGTTAAATATGTTAATTAAGGTGAATTTATTATTAGTTTTAAGTTGTTAAAATAATTGCTTGAGTAGCAATTATTATCTTTGCCGGCAACAGCAAAAGTCACAGATATGTTTGTTTCTAAGGGAGTTTTAATGGCAATAGTAAATGCCGCTAAAAGTAATGACTTTTAGCGGCAATAATAGGGTCTTTATCAGCACTCGACATAAATGCTACTAAAGGCTTTAGCGACATTGGATTCAATGACATTTAATCAAATGCCGGTAAATGTATTTGTGGCATTAAATATTGCCGCTAAAAAAAATAATCAATTGCCGTTAAAGATCTCTTTTGGTGTAGTGTATAAAGGTTCTAAACTTTTATTAAATGCTGCCTTTTTATTTTTTATAGTTGGGCCTTAGTTGAGTTGTGTAGCAAAATGGAAATTGAAATCTTATGCACAAAGCTCATTAAGCCATTTTTACCTACTCCTCACCTTCAGCGTTACAAAATATCTGAGAAAGAACACGTCCCGATTGTTCTTTTCTATGCTAATAATAATTTCATCAACAACTCCACTATCGATGAGCGAATTGAACAATCTCTTTCGAAGGTATTAACCAGCAGCAGGAAGGTATGATAAAGATGAATGTTCGATTCTTTGTCTTGATCAAGGTGTTTAATTGTAAGCTTGATAATTTCCTATAGAAAACACGCAAGGACCTTAGTCTTGCATCTTTATTTTGGGCACATGTAAACAAAAATATAGATAAAACTAATTTAATGGTTTCACCAGTTGTAACCGTGTTTGAATGTGGTGGCCTAGCAGTCTCATTAAGTGGTTCACACCCCGCAATGGATGGTTTCTCAGATTTTAAATTTCTTTTTGAGTGGGCAAAAGTGTGTTAGATCACCAGAATGGGAAGGTAATGATGAAGTTGACAAAGTTTTATCTTCAAGTTTTTGCAACTTCCCTTTGCATGATACTGATTTTGGTTTGGGAAAACCAACCTTACTATTTTTTTTTGTATGAAAGATATACAAATGTTTTGGTTGTATGATAAGGATATTCATTCTGAAGTTGGTGTGCAAGTGGACTTGAAGGAAAGCTATATGCAGCTATTTGAGTGTGACGATGACCTCAAAGCTTTCATGTTTATACGCGATGCAAATCTTTGATATCATTTTACTTTTCTATTATGTTATTGGTACTTGTTTTGTTTGTACTTTTTATTTAGGGAACGTTTGGACATGCAATATTGAGTCATAATTTTAAATTTGAAAATAAAGTTTTGTTTGGATATGTAATTTGAATTTCTTAAGTTATTTTTTTCTCATCCTATTAAAAACCCAACAAGTTGTGAAAATCATCAAATTAAATTTCCTCTATTCTTATACAATTTTAGCGAATGAGCAAATAATAATTTATAAAGAAAATATCGAAATATCCTATGGTGCCATTTTGATAAATCACACATCTCCATGTTTCATTTATAAATAAATATTTGCGATTACAAATTTTTAAATATATATAATTTTGAGAGAAGTATTGAAAACACCCCTAAACTTGGCACATAATTTAGATTATTTTTTCAATATGTAAATTTATGGATCAAGTTTTACATTTAATTAAATTGAATCACAATTCGGGATCCCAAATCTTGCTTATTTGAGATTTGGAATTCGGAATCATCATCCCACATTATAGTCCAAATATTGATTTGAAATCATAATTTGATATCACATCTTCAAACACCTACTTAGTGCCCATTTGGATTGACTTATTTTAGGTGCTTTTAAGCCAAAATAGTTTTTAAGCAGTTTTGAAGTGTTAGAGTAAAGTTAAAAAGTGCTTATAAGCACTTAAAGCTAGGAATCCTAGCTTATGACTTTTGGCTTATAACTCATTAGCCAAAAGCCAATCCAAACAGGCCCTTAGTCTTGAAGACTTCTACCATGCAATGATTAGCTTGTTTGATGGGTTGTTAAAGTCAATCCCCACTCCTGC
>NW_006239432.1:283896-294420 GCF_000226075.1 Solanum tuberosum
CGTACAAACCAAACTTATGTACATAGTTTCAACTACACACGCTTTAACTTCAAGGGAATCCTATCATCTCCTAAATTTTTTAAAATTCAAAGTATTACCTTCCTAAATAATTGTGTCGAAAAGTAAGTGTATTTCACCTTCTTTGAGAGAGTGATCACAAAAAAAAAAATTAAAATTTTATTCTTAATATTCTTTTCATAAATACATGTATTTTTTTTCATAACAACATAGAACAAATCTCTCCACCACTCGCCATTCCTAAGACACAGTTGCCACCATCATCTCCAACGGGTTCACCGTTTTTAATTCCAAATAAGTTTTCAAAATCGCAAGTAATTAAAAAAAACTTGCAAAACCAATCAAACCACTGTAGATAAAATGAAAATCATCTTCGATCACCCAAGAAGGCTTCGGAACAAATTTTAAAAAAAAAAATGGGTTCAAATCAAATCCTATTGAATCCCAAAAAAAAGAAACAACATTTTTTTCACTAATAAATCATTTAATTACCTATCTCAAATCTCAATCAATCAACTACATGTAACACCCCAAACATTCTAACTTAGACCACGTTAAGAAAAACCAAAAAGAATTTCAAGTTTGTTAATTTACTGACAAGTTTACCAGATGTAAACACTATTACGAGCCATAGACTTGATTCATAAACCAAGGTTCAGAAACCTATCATCCTTCAGATGAACAAGATAAACGGATTTAGGGGTCATAGACCTTTCTACATATTGTAGAATGATTTGTAGTTCAAATTAAAACCCTAAAAGACCCAATTTACCTTCTGAACTTCACGAGCCATTCTACGAATTGTAGAAATATTTATAGACCGTACGCTTATCTGCAGAATGAAGTCTTGAAAATCAGCTCTCTTAGTGTGTAATTTCTACGATTGCATAAGGTGGTCTGTAAAAAATTGTACGGACTGTAAAAGAGTTCTTAGACCTCAACTTCAGAAAGTTGAGAATTTCTACTTGATTTATATGAGATCTGTCTATGGCTTGTAGAATCTTTTACGGACCGTAGATGACCCTCTTAGACGGTTGTGACAATTTTTTAAAGAAGTATATTTCAGGATTTTCCACCCCTTTTATGCCTTAACCCTGACTGTTTTACACCTAATTAAGGTCCTTATCAGTGTTATGCATCTAAAACCATTCTCATAACTCTTCCCATGGCTTAGAGAAAAGAATCGAGAGGAGTCTAGGGTTTCGAGCATCTTCTTCAAGTTTTTTTTATAGAACTTTGTTCTTCGAGGTACATAAGGCAATCATAGTGATGGACTCTTTTTTTTATTCAATTTCCCTGTAGAGCCTGGGTGTTGTATTAATTCCAAAAATTTAGCACCAAACATATACAAAGAGGTGGATAGTCTTATCTTTGCCTCCAAAATCATGGTTGCAAAATAGAACTGAACCTAAACTTAATTGTTCCAACAAATAACGTCTAGCAGCTAGTTATTTACAAGAATTTAAGTTATCAAAAAGTAAGGTTCTTGTGCTTGAATCTTAGCAAGGGAATTTGTGCTTGATCCATAGTGATGGACTAAGTTCATCCTCACACCCTACATCAAGAATTCAGAAAGTATGATTTAAACTTAGGGTTTTAACTCAAGTCGTCACAAATTTCAAATTGGCATTTACCCCTTGTCATTGAATTCTGATCCTTACCTTTGAGATTATAATTCTTGATGTATTTATAATTCTTGGTTGGTTGTTCATGCACATCTTATCACATAAACCCTAGCTAGTTGGTTAAGAATTGATGAAAGTTTTTGTATAACTGTTTTCATGCATGCACTTCATAATCAAAGCAAGGTTAAGCATTTAAGCTTTTCAGTTGAGGAGAGTTTTAATGGAACACTAATCGTCCCAGATGCATTATTGTTACTATAAAAGTATGGCTAGTTTTAAAGAAGCATAAATAGTTTCATAAAGTAGTTTTTAGTTAGTCAAAGAGATTGTACAGATATTTCAAAGAACTATTTTGAGTATTAACTCAACACATAGATTAATCTATGAGCATTACTGCATATTTTGGGAGTAGTATTGAGCACCAAGTTGGGTAAGGATTTAGACAATTCAAACCCCATAAACCGCAGCCTGCATAGGATTCATGCGACTCTTCACATAAATAGCTCCCTGGTAAGGGCTTAAATATGGATCCTTAAGTTTAGTATTGTCCTCTACCCTAGCAAGATATTGGATGGCTCTGACAACATGGGCAAGACGTTATATCATCACGAGACTCTTAATGATGGTTGTCGATTAGAGAAACTCTCGAAAAAAGTAAAATATTATATTTTAGTACTTGAGTTATTGCATATCTCAGTTGTAAAGCTTTGTTGTTTTCATTACACTTACATGCTTTACTTTAATTGTGTTACTTTTCAGATTCCTTTCAGTTTATATATATTTAGCTCAGCTTAATGTTTCACTCAGCCTTATTACATATCATATATTCCATGTATTGACACCATTTGGCATTGCATCATTTTATGATGCATATTCAGGTGTTCAGGATCGATAACATGCGCTCCATTGAGATCTACTTCTATCAGTTTTGGTGAGACCATATTGCTTTTAGAAGGTTCAGTTTCATTTATGTCTTTCAGTTTTGATATAGACTTTTAGTTCACTTTTAGTTCATTGTTTAGGTAATCGTGAGTCTTGTCCCAACACTTATTTTAGTTTAGTATCAACTTCTAGCTAGATAGGATAGTGAGTCAGTTCAGTCTGTAGTATTCGGATGTTTTTAACACTATTTCTATTTATATTTCAGAGATTATTTTCAGACTTTTGCTTATAATGTGACTGAAATACTTTAAGGTTACTAAATGATTTTAAATGAGTATATATTTAAACTTTAGCATGTGTTTAGTCTTCCGCCTAGTAGTCAGCTAGCCAGATCAAGATTTGTTTGGGACCAACAATGATTTCGAGTGTCGGCTACGTTCAAGGTGTGGGCTCAGGGCATGACACTATATCTCATAATAGGTAAGTTATAAATCTCATTAATTATTTAATCGCAGGTGATTCCGCTCTTCCTCTTCAAAATTGTCGTCACCGCCCGCCAATGACAACAATGATGACGTGGAGCATGCCTCCGGTTCCTCATCATCACCACTGCCTCCATTTTTCCTCTCTCTTCCTTCCGGTTCCTTATTTGAGAGCATAGTGCTCGTCTACGATGACCTCCATTAATAGTAACACCACTGCCTCCATTCTTCCTCTCTCTTCCCTTCCCCCTCACATTTTCTTGTTTATTTTTTGGGTTCTCCAACGATCAAGGAGGTCTAGAGTGATGGACTTTTGGTGTTTACAGTGATGGTTAAAGTACTTTTGGTGTTCACAGGGATGGAGAGAATATAGGAAAAAATGACAAATAATAATAATAATAATAATAGGAAAAAAAATTACTTCAATTTTCACCTATTAAAAACGTGAGTTTCACTTGTGAACATAGATATGGTTGTGACTTTTTTAAGGGTCTAATAATTACAGTTCAGCATTTTACTATGCATTAAATAATTTTGATCATGATTTACATTATTCTTAAGCCTTTCGGTTCAGTTATTTGTTTTATTCAGTCCTATTATATATTCGTACATTAAATGTACAGATGTCATTCGACCTGCATCATTTCATGATGCAAATTCAGGTACTTAGGATCATCAACAGGAGCTCCGTTGGAATCACATCATATATACTCGTCAGCTTTTGGTGAGACCTCCTTGCTTTCGGAGGACTCCAGTTTTTATGATTTGTTAGTAGTAGCGCTTTGAGGTGTCGTGGGTAATGTCCCGACACCTATCTTTATAACGTAGAGGCTTCATAGATAGACAACTCAGTTTCAAATGTTTTAGTTAAAATTTTATGTTTAATACTCAATATTTTCAGATAGTTTTGAGATTTTATAAAAAAAATTTAAACAATTCTTCAATTTTTATTCTTGTGTATGATTGAGTTAGTCTTCCGCTTAGTAGTCAGTCAGGGCAAGAGTTCATTTGGGGGCCAACAACGGTTCTCGAGTGCCGGCCACGTCCAAGGTATAGGCTCAAAGCCGTGACAATTCTTTAGTCAAACAATGAGAAAGATTGGCCATTCTTCTAATTCAGTTGTGCTTCTAATTGGAAAAAGAAAGTTTAATTTTTTTTGTGTATAATATCACAGATTAATTATTTGGATGGGCATCTTTTAATAAACATAAGTAATAATTATCTTTTTAATATACCTTTTAATTATTACCATCCATAGTAATACTATGTATTAAAAACAAATTTCTCTCTCTCTCTCTCTCTTTCTTGTCCATCTCTTTTTTTCTCATCTATTTTCTCATTTCTTTCTCAGTCTTTGAATCTCCACCATCGATAATAAAAAGCTTTAAAACTTTGGCTTTGGATTTGAGTTTTAGAAAATGTTAACTTATTTTGAATCAGGTATTATTGCAAACAATTGAATATATCGTTTAAAACTTATGTCTCAATGTTGAGGATGTTTGGTGGAAATTAGACCTGATTTTGGCAAGACTTGGAAATATGAATATTTGGTGATTTGAAGAAATGAAATTCGAGGATATGAAGATTCAAAGATATGAATATATGACGAGATGAATATTTAAAGATTATATTAAAATTGAAATGATGTCTGCAATATATATTTTGCAGAATGCTTATACACACAGTATACAACATTATACACTTATTGTACACAATGTGGCAACCTTGTATAATAGTGTATAAGAGGTGTTTATACACACTTTTACATCGTAAATATAAAATTATTCAATAATATATAGATTTATTGAAAATAAAACTTCGTCCCTTGTGAACTTCAACAACAAAACTCCATACGAAATGGGGTAAATCTTTATCAAATAGATTCAAAATCTACCATAATTTCAAAACGATATCTAAAATGTACCACAATCATCAAATCCAAATCCATTTGTGAATTTTCATAATTTCTATAAAACTATAGATTTAAATAGTTTGATCCATCATGATGATTAAAAGGTCAATAGAGAAGGAAGATCATTTCCTCGTCTTAAATTGTCGTATGATGCTATGTTTTTTTTTTGTAAAGATGTTATGTTATGTGCCTTCAATTGAGATTGATACAAATTGTTGAATAAAATGAGCAAAGTGAGAGAAAGGAAGTTGATGAAAGTCAACATACATTTCAAATCACGATTCCATTATTGCATGTCTAACTTATTAATAAAAAGTACAAACATAACAAATTACGATTATCAACGTAACACCATAATGAAAATTATAGTTTTGCATCACAATTAAAGATGAGATCTTTGATGTCATCATCAAGATCAAATAACTGCATACAACTTTCCTTCAAGTCCACTTGCACACCAATTTCAGGTCCAATATCATGCAACCAAAACATTTGTGTATCTTTCATACCAAAACACATTAAGTTTGGTTTTCCCAAACCAAAATCAGAATCGTGCACAGGAAACTTACATATACTTGTACACATAACTTTGTCAACTTCATCGTTACCTCCCCACTCTAGTGATCGAAAACTTTCATTATATGAATTAACCAACGTTGACACTATTTCATCTGGTGAATTAGTTTTTTTACATGAAGCAATAATTTTATTCACCGCATTCCTGATTAATATTATGAAATGATGCAATTCCATTTTGGTCTCTCCTGGTATGAATTTTACTGGAACACCAATCATAAAATTCCCAAAAGAGTTTTTCACTTGAGGTAAAAATGTAATTTTGGAGCGCATATTCATTGGAAAGTCTAGTAGAGAAGGCCTGAAATACCCGTTTATATTTGTTGTAGCGCGGATAAAAGCCCTCCATAGGATTGATGTAATAATCTCAACCCTTGAAGGTTGAAAAGTCAAACCTCCATTTGATTCATCAATGCATTTTTTTGTGAGTCTTGACATAACAGCCTCACGGATGACAATTCTCTTAACAACAATGTCTTGTTGTATAATTGGAATGGGGGTTGACTTGAAAAGTTGTGATATATCTCTTGTCGGAAAAATATCACTCATATTGAAGCTTAAAAAATTAATCTTGTCAACGGAAGTCCCCATTCTACACACTTTTGCCCACTCAGAAATAAATTGAAAAACTGAGAAACCATCCATGGCAGGATGTGAAGTACTGATTGATATAGCGAGTCCACCACATTCAAACTTGGTTACTTGTGCCGTTACAATTGGTGAAACCATGAAATTAGTTTCATCTATATTCTTATTTACATGTGGGCTAAATAAAGCTGCATCACCAAAGTCGTTGCGTGATTTATCTAAGAAATTATCCAGCGTACAATTGGTCTTGGCCTTAGTATAGGAAACGCCTTGATCAAGACAAAGAATCGAACAATATTCATCTTTGTCATCGTACCTTCCTGCTGCTGGATAAACATGAGTTAATACCTTTGAAAGGGATTGCTCAAGTCGTTCATCCATGTCGAAATTATTATAATTATGAAAGAAAAAAACCATAGAAACATGTTCTTTTTCAGATATTTGGTCAAAAAAAGAGATCTTGTAACGCTGAAGGTGAGGGGGAGTAGGTAAAAATGGCTTAATGAGCTTTGTGCATAAGATTTTAATTTCCATTTTTGCTTCTCAACTCAACTTAGGCAACAATTAAATATGTGACAAATTAAACTCCCAACTATATATAGCAGCAAAAAAAGGTTTTATATGTAAGCTCAACGTTATACTCTACGTCCTATATTTAATATATAATATACAAAGCTTTCATATATATTTTTTACAAAATTATTTTACAACTTGATTTAGAATATATATATTGATATATTATACACCAAATTTATAATATTTTACAGAAAAATTGACTTCGTCTTTTTTCTTGAATTCAAACACCATATTCATCAAAAAATACCTTAGAAACTATATCACATCACCCAAAATTTTAGATTTAAGTTCTTCAATACGTAACCGATCCTTTTGCATTAATACCCACTCAAAATAGAATTCAGTTGTGAAAATTCAATTTTCAAACTTTGAGCTTCAACAATGACTGAACACCAACTTTTACTTATAATTATATCAGAATTTTAATATAGGTTAGGTGAATTTGATAAGATCTTTTTATTAGTTGTCCTGCAATAGAAGTAAAATTAATAATTTATAGAAAAAAACAGTATATTGAAAAAAATCTTCAATAAAACAACAAGAAAAAATCGGCATAATATATAAATGTGCCCCTTAACTTGACTTCATTTCACATTTATGCCCTCTATGTTTGGATGTGCACAAATAGACACTTAAACTTGTATAAAGTTGAACAAGTAGATAAACGAGTCCTACGTGGTATAATACACATATTTATGTATTAAGCCAAAAAAAATTGCTGAATTTTTTTTACAGTCTTTCTTAAAAAAAATCAAAAATTTAAGCCCAACAATTTAGACTAATCATGAAATTCGACCAATTTAATAAGCATCGAAAATCTTAACTAAATTATACTCCTAAAGTATCTTTATAAGCTACACTAAAGTGTAAATTATCTCTAATCTAACTATAAAAAGGCAGCAATTAGTAAAAGTAAATTAGGATCTGATTGCCACAATAATGTATATTGGACAAATATTTATTGGAGGGGGTCTTATCCCGACAATAATGCATCAATGAAATCAATCAAGCTAATAAAAATAAGTTTTTTGTTATATATAAACTTTATTAACGTCATCTAGGGAACACTAGACATGAGAATTCGAGCCAGCATGAGCTCAATATACATTAATTTTTTAGTTTTAATTTATGTGTCACGATTAAAATTTGGAGAGTTATTCAAATTTTTATATGATTTCTAAAAATATCTTAAGTTATTAATTAATGTTATTTATAGTATTTTTTTACGTAATTTTCAGATAATATATACAATTGCTCCTTATGTTCTAATTTATGACACTGATAAAATATCAAGAATCAACAAAAAAATTTATATATCTTTCAAATATTTCAACTTGTTAATTATTATAATTTGTAGGGTTTTTACGTCATTTTGAACTAATATATATTATTTCTTCTATCCTAATCTATATGGCACTAATAAATTTCAAGAGTCAAATGAATTCTTTATATGTCTTTTAAAATATAAATATTTTAAATTGTTACTAATCGTGATTTATGTGAATTTTTTTTATGTAATTTTCAAACATCCAAAAGACTAATAAAATAAGATAAATAAATTAAAATAAAAAAAATATGTAAAAATACATAAAAGATGCCTGCTTCTAGACTTCTCTATAGTAGAAATTTATGTCACACAGTTAAAATTTGGAGAGTCATTCAAATTATATATGATTTAAAAATATTTTAAATTGTTAATTATTGTAATTTATAATTTTGTAACTAGTAGCTTATTGATCCATATTGTCGGACTTGATGATAGTCTATTAGTCTAATATATATAATCCACCTAATTAAATAATTTAAGCAATCCGAGATACTTTAAAATCCTTTTGAAAAGAGACATTATATTATTATATGGTAACTTTGTTATCAAAAATTGACAATTCAAAACTCAAACAAGTTAGATCACCCTTTGCCTCTTAATTTTGTTTAAATAATTATGCGTGTTTGGCCTAATTGCCGTTGATTTTGATGTATGTTTTCCGTATTACTTTTTAAAAAACT
Source organism: Solanum tuberosum (assembly GCF_000226075.1). Lineage (NCBI taxonomy): Eukaryota > Viridiplantae > Streptophyta > Magnoliopsida > Solanales > Solanaceae > Solanum > Solanum tuberosum. The sequence goes on from NW_006239432.1 coordinate 292,563, forward strand.
CATCATCTTAGATTTATCTAAATATTTGTAAGATTTGTTACATATTTTTCTCAGCTTTCTCTATTCCAACTTGTAGAAAGATCCAAAAATTGGCTAAAGACTTCTTTTCTAATACTCCAATTAAATTATGTATCCCCAATTTCATATATACTATAGTTTTTTTTTTTTAAAAAAAATGAGTATATGGTGGGAAGTATGCGACACGCTTTCCCTGCAATGATATAGAGTCTGTTTGAATTGACTTATTTGAATTGTTTTTAAGCCAAAATATCTTTTAGGCATTTTTGAGTGTTTGATAAATTTAAAAAGTGTTTATAAGCACTTGATTTCAGGCTAAAATGATAAAAATAAGTCAAACGACATAAGTTAGAATTTCTAATTTACTGCTTTTGGCTTATAAATCAAAAGCAAAAGTCAATTCAAACGGGCTCCTAGTCAATGGTAATTGGTTCATCTAATAGAGGCTTACCTCATGAAACAAATGCTAGTTTTTTTATTTTAATTTATTATTTTCTATTCAGCGTTTAGTATATGTATTAAAGATCCACTAATGTGAATTCGCACTGTGTAGGGCTCCATTCGGGGGGAACCATTCCCTATCAAAAATATTTTCTTACCTACGACTCAAACTTGAGGTCAGGTGAGGAGCAACTATATCCATTGCAGCATATCCCTTGATGGTAAATACTAATTAATTGGTTCATCCCCAGGGTTCAAACCTAAGACCTCTGATTAAGGGAGAAACAACTCTATCCACTGCACCACATTCTTTGGTGGCAAACGCTAATTAATTGGTCTGACCTTGTTTATATTTTTTTCAAATTTTATATTAGGGAGTACCATCACATGATTCATGTTGCCGAAAAATGTAGGTTAACTATCACCCATAAAGTAAATAGAAAAAAATAACACAAATTTAATGAGATTCGACTAAGCTTAATCTTCTAGACAGATGCAGAGAACGCATCCATTATGAAAGAGAAGAAGTGTATAATGCTTATGAACATAAACGGATCCGGGATTTTTAGGTTCCGGTGCCACACTATTTTTTGGCTTGATTTATTGAGCTTCGATTTGAATATTAGCCATCTTTTTACTTTATATAGACAAGTTGATCGAACAAAATTGTTTAATAATTATGACAATTTTAAACAAAGTATAAAAGTTCAATAATATTACTAATATCAACAAAATATTTTAGGTATTTATAATTGTCTTCGACGTTATATTCAAGCTATACATGTTCAAAGTAAAAGCTTAATAATGCTATAAACTTTAAAATAGAGGAAACAATTGATAAAAAATTTAAAAAATCAATAAAAACTTGGAAAAAAGATTCAACAAACATAAAGAAAAAGAAAGATACATATAAAAAAAAAGCAAAATAGAGAGAAAAAAAAGGAGAACTGATCTCCTATAATTATATAAGCTTCTTAAATTACTAGACATTATGGTTGTCTATGGTAAGATGAAGTTGATTGATTGAGATTTGAGATTGACAATTAAAAAATCTATTACTGAAAAAAGGGGAGGGGGGGTGTAACATCTCGCACCTAGAAACGACTAAAAAGAGTTTAAAATATGAAAATATTGATTTTTGGAAAGAATAAGGAAATCTGGAAATTTTATCTAAGTTAAGAAAGTTAGTTTTGGCCATTTTCAAACGGCCATAACTTCTAGCTCAGGAGGATTTAGGATCATCTCTTGATATGGTTGGATATCCCTTGGAGATATCTTTCCAACGCCGCCAAGATTGCACGATTTCGACATCGTATGAGTAAGATATGCCTTCCGGAAGTTGGGCTGTTAGATCGAGGAAAGTTTCAATCCGGATTTAGGGAAGGGCAAAGTAGTCTTT
>NW_006239432.1:296330-298430 GCF_000226075.1 Solanum tuberosum
GGGGCGTGAGGAGGGGGGGGGGGGGGGGGGGAGGGAGTTCATTAATTAACCATGGATTTGATTGCTTTTGCAAGTCTTTTAATACATGCGAGTTTGAAAACTTATTTGGCGGAGATGATGGCGGAAGTAGTGGTGGCTTAGGGATGATGAGTGGTAGAGAGAATTGTTGTGTTGCTATGAAAAAAAATACATGTATTTATGAAAAGAAGTATTAAAAATAAAATTTTCGGATTACTTTTTTGGTGCTGACTCTCTCAAAGAGGGTGAAATACATTTACTTTTCCTCATAATCATTTAGAAAGAGGTTTAAATCATTTTAATTTTAAACATTTCAGGAGGTGATAGGATTGTTATATCACATTTTAACCAGGTCAAAATAGTCTACAACATTTTGGTGATTCCTAAATTAAATAACTAACTTGAGGAGTCACCACCTAATTATTACGGTGAATTAAGGCACCTAACTCCATTTTAAGGTCTACTAAACATAAGATTCTAGGTAAGGGTTCAACTAATCTAAAGGGAATAGATTAGGCATTCTTTAAGATTCATTAAAAATGATTAATCGGTTGGACTTTATTAATTAATTAGGCTAAGTGTAAAAGATGAAAAACCTTATTCAATTAAACTATGAGAAAATTTCCAATACAACAAGTTTTAAGTTTAAAACATAGTGAAACATTTTAGTCAAAACATCTAAAACATACAATGTTTGTATATTAGTGTTAGCGTAAACACATCTTTATTCTAATATATATACATAAATACATAACATATTTTGCTTCTTGTAATGTTAAGACAATTAGACAACGATAATAAATCACTCTACTAAACAAGTTATTTATTTTGTTAATTAGGGACAAAATACTTCTAAACGTAAGATCGGATTTTAGCCATTTGAAGAAATGTAAAACAGAAAACATTTTTTGATAAATTCATATGTTATCAAACAACTCATCCAAAGAATTAGTGCAAAATAACTTAAAACATTACTCATAATTTACAAGTTAAGAAATCTTATAAGAAAACAGAAAATTAGTCATTACCGTTTGTAGGGCAGTGAACTAGGACGTCGATCAAGGATAAATCTATGCTCGTTCCTCCGACAAAATCAAGAAAATAAAAGGACGAGTAGAAAATGCTTTCGTAAGATGATATTGGAATGTAAGAGTTGTGTTCTTGGTAATGCTCAAGCTTTTGAGAAAGATGAAAAATGTTCCTAAAAATAGGTTAAAAGGTTTTCCTTTTGAAAAAATCTCATATGATTTCTAAAGGCTTTCAAGTTTGGACTATTTTTGGACATACTTCACATCGAAAATAGGCTGAATATTTGGTCCAATTGTAATTCAATTAGGCCCAATTTTTATGGTCTTTTTCTTTCTTAAATTAATTCTTTTGAGATTCTAAATTAGTAACTAGTACAACAAAGTTAAGCAAGTAAGAAACTTGAAATAAAGTAATGACACTCTATTTTAAAGAAGACGACAATAAAGTAAGGGATAAGGCATAAGTATCCCCTAGACTATGACCAAAATCCCAGAGACGCACCTAAACTTAACTAAGATCCTATTACTACTCTGAACTCATTTTTTCGTATTTTTGTGCACCTTTTGTGCTGATGTGGCACCTTCAACCACTCAAGTTGGTTGTATTTGTATACACTCGCCGGCCATGTATGTAAATATTATTATTTTTATTTTTTTAATTAAAATATATATATATTTTTAAAAAATAAAATTATTCTTAATAATTTTTAAAAAAAATATTCTTATTTTTTTTTATCTTGTATTTAAATTAAGTTAATACACATTTTTTTACCTTGTATTGAAACTATTTTTATTTTTACTTACATTCATTATTTTTTTTCTTTTATTTTTCTATTAAGTTTATTTTCTTTGTCTTTCATTTTGATTTGATTTCAAATGTCATGTATTTAAAATAAGTTAATTTTGAACGGATATCAAAATGAGTGAAGAAAATCAAATAAAACATAAAAATATTAAAACATTAATATTAAAGGACACTTTTAAATTAATATTTTAAAAAAATACACATAATTTATTAAAATTAATTAAAAGTGAAAAGATAATAAATTAATTA
>NW_006239432.1:298990-299721 GCF_000226075.1 Solanum tuberosum
GCACTTTATACACTTGCGTTTGTATAAAAAACGAGAGAGGCGAGGGAGAGAACGAGAGTGGCGAGTGAGATTCACCAGGAGAGAGGTGAAATAGCAATAGTTTGCTAAGGAGTACAATTAAATCAAACTATATTTATAGCATTTAATTTGAATTAATAGTTTGCTATTATATACAATTTTCCCATTAAAAAATGACATGTGTCTAATTTGTGCACTCATCACTTGCCTTCAAGAGAGTGTGCACACTTTGTAAAAAAAAAAAAAAAGAGTGTGCACACTCTCTATGACATGTCAGCGTTTGTGGTGTATTTATTCCATTTTAAATTAGTTTAGGGGGGTAATAAGACTCTGGTTAAGTTTAGGTGTGTGTCTGTGATTTCAATTATAATTTAGGGGGTACTTATGCATTAATAGTAATGTTAATAATAAAAAATATAATTTTAAAATAGTGAAAATGATAATAAAAAGATGATAATCATTAAAATAATAAAATTTTAAAGTAGTAGTAATAATAGTAATCTAGTAGATAATTACGATGACAATAGTAATAAGCGAAAATAATAGTGAAATATAAAGTATTTGACTTATTAATAATTCATAAGCTCAACGAAATAATTTTTTTTTAAAAAAGAGACAAAATTAGGTGCCAACAAGGACCACAGTGAATTTGAAGTGCATTTAGTTAGAAATATGAATATAAGTTCCGGGGGGGTGGGGGGTGGGTGGGGTGA
>NW_006239432.1:299745-303229 GCF_000226075.1 Solanum tuberosum
TGGGGTGATATTTGACTATTTTCTTCAACATATAACAACCATCCAAACAAGCTAATCATTGCATGTTAGAAATCTTTAAGACTAATTAGTAAGCGTTTGGACATGTTTGGACCATATGATTTGAGATCATGATTAAAATTTTCAAATTCTCCAATAAACAAGATTTGGGATCTCAAATTGTGATTCAATTTTTTTAAATGTAAAATTTGACCCCATAAATTATAGGTTAATTACCTTATTAGGCATACATCACTACCATATATACTAATATTATTTCTACTTTCACAAAATTATACATATATTACAATTTTTAATATTTTATACCATATATTATTGAAGATATAATCAGATTTCCATATTCCTTAAAACTAGGATTAATTAATTATCTTCTTAATTTACTCTTTCACTCTAAATCAATCACTCTCTCTTAATTCCCTCCTCCCATATTTATCACTCAATTATCTCTCCTCCTTTCCGATTCAAGAATTTCACCATACAATTTCATTCAAACAATGATTAATCTACTCTCTTCTTCTCAAGATATCATCACCATGACCGATAAAAATCTTTTGAACCCAAACCTTATTATGTATTGTTCCTTTCTAACGAGATCGAATTGAAGTAACTATTATAAAGAAAGCTTTCCAAATTGATTAATGGATCCGCCAAACAGTTCACATTCATCGTCGAAGACTTCACAAGCTCTTTATCATCGAAGCCATGGATTCTATGGATTTTCGAGTTTATTTTTAATAAATTCATGATGGTGTGTTACGTTGTATCTCTATTAACTAATCATTTTCACTGTAGACACCGATAGAAATACAATGGGGAGAAAGATTAAACATGAATTCTTTTATACGTATATGAAATTAATGTTAAATATCTCGCTTCAAAAGTTTTTAATCTTGTTTTATTAGATGTATTTGGTGTATTTAAACAAGTTAATGTATCTTTTTATTTTCATTGTATATGCAATAAGCCTTCATTCGGGGTATCTGTATTAGAGCCCAACTAATTTGGATTTGTATTGTGTAAGGCTCCATTCGGGGGAAAGCGTTTCTCACCAAAGATTTTTTCATCCCCAGGGTTCAAACCTAAGACCTCTGATTAAGGGAGAAACAACTCTATCCACTGCACCACATTCTTTGGTGGCAAACGCTAATTAATTGGTCTGACCTTGTTTATATTTTTTTCAAATTTTATATTAGGGAGTACCATCACATGATTTATGCTGCCAAAAAATTGTGGGTTAACTATCACACATAAAGAAAATAGAAAAAATAACATAAAAATTTAACGAGATTCAACTAAGCTTAATCCTCTGGACAGAAGCAGAGAGACATCCATTATGAAAGAAAAGAAGTGTATAATGCTTATGAACATAAGTGGAGCCGGGATTTTTATGTTCCGGTGCCACACTATTTTTTGGCTTTGATTTATTGAGCTTCGATTTGAATATTAGCCGTCCTTTTACTTTATATAGACAAGTTGATCGAACAAAATAGTTTAATAATTATGACAATTTTAAACAAAGTATAAAAGTTTAATAATCATATATTATTAAAAGTGGGAAGCTCCAAAGATGAAAAGTTGGATTACCATTTTACCGCTAGACTAAATTAAACATCTAATTAATTAAATAATATTATTTTAATTATATTTTGAATTGTAAGATATTTATTAGAAAGGGAATTTGGAAGAACAAGAGACAATTAATATTTTTAGAATTTTAAATAAGTACACGAATCAAGATTTTCCCCTTTTAATCTTAAATTAAAGAATATGAAGAGTTGTAGCTAAATCAATAAATACCACTACCAAATACAAATTTGTTATCTTGAATTCTTCCACTAGCATGTATACGTACTTCTATGGTAAAGTTCCTTCTTTTTCCATCTTCTATTGTTTGTTTGTAAGATTTTTATCATTTATAGATTTTTTTTTAAATTAGAAAAGATTGTTTCAATTCTAATTATTTATTTATGATTGTTTCTCTTTCTAGAATTTGTTGTTACTATTTTGTGTAGAAATGGAAAATCAGTATACATATTGTCTTGCAATGTATCCAGTGCTATTTGGCTTGGAGTAATTTTGGTATTCTTAACTAATTACTAATAATTTTACTTATTATGGTCACAACTACAATAATTTGAAAATACAAATGGACACAAGAGAGAATTTTATTTTTGCTTTTGCTTGAACTAATCAATAGTGGAGGTGTCTATATTCATGAATTCAGATGAAGAGAAAAGAGATAAAAACAGAAAAATTTAGGATGGAGTTCTAGGTACAAACAACTACATAATCTCTTTCAATGCTATGAAATTATTCGGTGAATTAAAATAAACCTTGTTTATTTAATTGTCACGACCCAGACCATCGTGAGTGGCACCCACACTAACCCTCTGGTGGGAGAACTAAAACTACAACCCAACTAATCAACTTAACCCAAGTATTACACATTTAAAGCTACGGAAACATGTTTAAATAACAATAAAAATGTGGAGTTCCCATAAAATCCAAAGGTTTAAACAACTAACTAACCAAACTAATGCGGAAGAACAACCCCTAAAACCTGAAAGTCATTGTACCAAAACTCAACTAACGACAAGTCTAAGAACAAGGGGTACAACCCCGAAACTAAACAACACCTTAAAAAATAGTCTGAGTCCGAAAAGAGTGGACTTAAATAAGAAATATCCATGACATCCTGAAAGAACTGGCTCACCCTTGAATCCGGTCACGCTCAATAGTCACTTAGCTAAGGTCTATCAATAGCTGCCTGAAAATGCTCTGTACTCAACAAAGAACAAGCAAGTAAAGTAAATGAAACACATGAAAGTAACCACAACATTATAAAATAGACATATATCGAACATATACAATATTAGTCATCTTTTACAAATAACGCACACTCTCACAAGTCTCAAGAGATACAATTATCCTTTTAGAGCAACATACATTCTTCCAATACCCATCATCATTAGATATGAACGTAATCATCACAAGTATATACACATCACAATTCAATGGTCCTCTCAGGGAACCCAATGGTCCTCTCATGGAACCCAAACCCAAATTGTTAGCATACCGATTCGTGGTACCCGATCCAAGTTAGTGTGCCGAAACCTGGCAGCAAATCCCATGTTTATGCCGGAACGTGGCAACCGATCCCATGTTTATGCTGGAACGTGGCAATCGATCCCATGTTTATGCCGGAATGTGGCAACCGATCCCATGTTTATGTCGGAACCGATCCCATATTTATGCCGGAATGTGGCAACTGATCCATTCAACAAGCCACAATCACAATGTACATTCTCATAATCATACAATCAAGTGTTGATTCATGGCATACAATTGTTCAATTATCCTCATTTATGATTAGGGTGATCAATAATTCAACATTCACATACATACATGCATTATAATGAAGCAATTACAAACATATATCACACCAACATGAAATCACAACCATCAC
>NW_006239432.1:303275-310812 GCF_000226075.1 Solanum tuberosum
TACCCGAATTACTAATAATTCTATGAACCCTAGATCAAACCCGTGATCCCAAGTATTCAAAATAGGGTTGTTTCCACCATAGAATCTATAACAAAACCCTCTCCCATCAATATTTAACCATTATATTATGTTCAACGGATCAAAAAATGGATTCGGGGAGTGAAAAGCTTACCTTTAGCCTCAAGAATGGTGAAAAACGAGTAGGAGTCGCCTGGGGTTCGTTCCTTAGCTCTAAAAATCGAAAAGTGCCAAATAAGGTCGTTTAGGGGTTTATTTACGACTTTAAGTCGCGTCTGGCCCGCCACAGCGGCCCTCATCCTGCTATAGCGGCCCCGCTAGAGCAACCAAAACCACCGCCAAAGCGGTTTGCACGAAACAGTGAGCTATTTTAATAATTTCAAGACCCCCATTTCACAACACACCATTAACCAATGATGCTCAGAAAATACTCATTCACGCTAAGATCAATTCCGGGAGTTTTACTCGCCCGAATTCAATTTCGGGAGGTTTACTCGCCCGAATTCAATTTCGGGAGGTTTACTCGCCCGAATTCAATTTCGGGAGGTTTACTCGCCCGAATTCAATTTCGGGAGGTTTACTCGCCCGAATTCAATTTCGGGAGGTTTACTCGCCCGAATTCAATTTCGGGAGGTTTACTCGCCCGAATTCAATTTCGGGAGGTTTACTCGCCCGAATTCAATTTCGGGAGGTTTACTCGCCCGAATTCAATTTCGGGAGGTTTACTCGCCCGAATTCAATTCCATAAAGTCGTACGGGTTCCTTAACGTCTTAGCTATCCATTCATATAATCAAATTTATTCAGCGATATCTCATTTATTACCAGAATTCCCTAGACGTCACTGACTCCGATTTCGTCCAAATTTGGACTAGGCTAGGAAATCTCAAGTTACTACGAAAATTTTTTCTGGCCCCAATTCTTTCCCCATTAGCTTTTCCATAACAAGGAAATCAGGTCGTTACAATAATGCATACTAATTGAACATTTTTTTAAAACTTGTCTAATATCTGAACTATTTTATTTTATTCATCTAAACGAGTGTTATGCTTTTAAAATTAATAACAATATTCTTTGCATTTAATTTTTGAAGTTGGCATGAATTATTATTTTTTATAAACCAACTAAATTAATTTATGATCTGAGAGTAACAATATATCGTATAGCTGTAACATCTCTCAATTTGAAATAGCTAGGAAGAAGCTAAGAACTGGAAATAGTCATTTTTGGAAATAATGAAAAATCTGGAAAGTTGTTTAAGTTAGGAAAAGTCAGTTTTTGGTCAGCTTCAAACGGCCATAACTCCTAGGTCAGAATGATTTAGGTGTACTTCCAAATATGGTTGGAAATCTCTTGGAATAATATTTCCAGCGCCGCTGAGTTTGTGCGATTCCAAGTTCGTATGAGTGAGTTATGCCATTTGGAAGTTGGGCTGTTCAAATAAGGAAATGTCCAATCCGGATTTTTGAAGGGTATTTCAGTCCTTTCCTTATCCAATTAATTAAATTGGTTTTAGTGAATTAATAAACTGAACTTGGTCAGTTTTACGCTTTTGGAAAAGAGTTAGGGTTTTAGAGAAGAGGAAAGAATAGTAGAAAAGAGAAGGACAAGCAAGGAAATCGTCAAGTTCGTCGAGTTTAGCTTGTGGATTTCGTCGGGGGTGATCCCTACAAGGTATGTGAGTCTCTCATAGCGCTGGGTTCTTTCACCCACCCGCCAAACATGTTAAGTTCAACGAAATTCGTCCTAAAAGAGTATGAAAGTTGATGTTCTTGACATGTATTCTTGAATTTGAATGTTGTTCTTGAATTGAGATGAATTGAGGAGTTTCAGAGATCTTTACGTTGCGTTTTAGAGTTGTTTTGAGTCAGGTTCTTGAGTACATATGCTGGGTATAGGAATCTAAAATGAATTTGAGATCAATAGTCAAGTTTAGGCGATTTGGGGCTGTAAAACGAAGAAGGAAAAAGTCGAGTGTGATTTGGCACGCAAGTCCGCGATTTGCTCCTTTAGTGACCAAAAAGTTTCCCTGCATTGCGGTTAGGACGCGGACTCCTCTGTCTCAAAAGTAAAGTTTGCGACCATTCATTTAGAAACATCTCCGCGTCGTGGACTTGTTCCAAGACGGTGATTTCATGACTTTTCTCATATTTAGCTATTTAAGATCATTCCTAAACATCATGTGATCCTTCCTATCACAAATCAAAATCCTTGAATCCATTATTCAATTCAAGGACCAGTTAAGAGTCAACTCAAGAGCAGTTAAGATCAAAGTCTAGAGAAGTTCTTAAAGTTTTCCAAAAGTCTTTTGCAAACGTTTTTACTTTGTTTTAAGACTTAAGTTTTGAGACCAGTAAAGAGTAAAGCTTGAAGTTCATTTCTTCAAAAGTATATAGGGACTATGTATTCCCAAAGAGTTTAAAATGTTTTCACATTTAAATAAGAAAGGAGACCTCGATTTCCAAAGAGCCTTCAGGCTAGTTTTCAGAAAAGAGTAAATGCTTTCATAATTAAGCAGGTGGGGAAACTTTGATTTCCAAGATAGCCTTTGAGCTAAGTTTTTGAGCACTAATCTCAAATCACAGAAGAAGTACGTTTTAAACATAAGGAGCTAGTATCATATTTTGGGGAGTAGTATTGAGCACCGATATGTGGGAGCGTTCAGAGAACCCACAGCCCCCATAAACCATGTAGCTATCATGGGTAGAAAAGGGTCATACTTTTTAGATTAATCCCTTAATGCTTTTTAGCATAGACTAATGGATCCACTTAGTAGTTCAGGTTTTATACCCCCGGCAAGGTACATGATGGCCCTAGCAGTGTGGGGCCAAGAAATGTTGTATCATCACTATAGCTCTTAAGTGATGGTTGTCGGTTAGAGAAACTCCCACAACAGTATTTTATATTTTTATATACATCAAAAATATTTATATTTTCATATACAAACAGAGTTCATATTGTATCTTTGCATACATACATAATTATTATTGTATTTCTAAATACACAGAGTTGACATCATGTTTTAAACAACTTTTCTTTATGTTGCATTTGTTTTAAACTACTTTATATTGAAATGAGTTCGGTAAGTTGAATTAAGTTATTCAGGAGTTGAGTAAAGCCAAGGTAAGTGTTTCTTTCAGATCCTTTTCAAGCTTAAGTTATGTTTAGCATTTCAACTCGCATACTCTTACATTCAATGTATTGATGTCAGTTGGCCTGCATCTTATTATGATGCAGACGCATGTGTTTTATTTAAAAATATTATTTTGACTGGTTTTAAGAGTCGCCACTTAATTTTTAAGAAAAATCAAGAAAACTGTTGTTTTCGAAAGATTAAAACAGAAATCTAATGAAAACTTAAAAAAGGTTCGAGGTTCTTATTAACATTCTAGGAAGGTTTTAAAAGCACCTAGAATGTCCACTAATGTGGTTATCCGACGATTAATTATTTGGCTAAAATAATTTAAATTGAATTGCAAAGTTGGACTATTTTAAAAAGGGAAAAGGAAAAGTATTGAGATATTATCTAAGTTAAAGGCTTTGATAGATTATGTTTTAATATTATAGGAAACGAGTATTTAGTTAAATTTTAGAAGATTAGTTCTGAATGGCTATCTTTCGGGGAATTAAATTGTGGTAACCTTAAAACTAATAACAAATATTGACAGATAGCCAAATATGGAATAATAAAGTATAGAGAGAAATTTGAGGCCCAAGTCTGGTTTTCTGTTCGCCTGGGCCAGTACTTGGGCCTAATCTCGTTTTGGGCCTTTGGCCGAATTCTTGCCTCCTTCGTACCTGTCCGAAACTAAATTGAATTTTATTTCTTTGGGCCTTAGTCCCATCTTCCACATGTCCTAAATTCTAACAAAATAATAAATAAATAAAATGACGAAGGCTTAGGCCCAAAATAACAAAATACAAATTTGAATTTGAGGCCTTTAGGCCCATTTTCCCATCTTCGTGTATACTAGGCATATCCTAGTGTACACAATCCTGCATTAGCTCCAAACACCTGTATGCCCACGTCAAGGATATGTTCTTCAATTTTGAAGGCTGATCGACTCAATAAAAGGGGATTGGGCCTCCAAGGCCCCATAGGAAATGCAAGAAGGGGATGGAGTCCGTGAGGACATGGGCAGATTTCACATGCAACGAAAAACAAGTAAACTTATGAGTAATAACCCTCATGACTTAATATAAGAAACTAAAGGAGAGTAATAATCACTACCGCCTAATCATCACAGTGAGAACAAGAAAAAAAATAAAATTTAATTAGGATTAGAATTCGACAAGCTCTAATGTTGTATTGTATATATTGATTGTTGATAGGAATATATATTATTTTATTATAAAATGAAATTGAAGGACATATGTGTAATAATTGCTTCCACGTGAAAGTTGATGGAAAATTTTGGACAAACATTGTTGACCACTGAGTAATGATATGTTAAAATTGAAAATGGGTTGGAGGTGTAATTGTTAGGCATGAATTAGTATTATTATTATAATGTTAGGGGGTAAGAAGATTGAGGTGTTGTATTCATATGGGTCTGCATATTGATATAATTAATAAGTGAGTAAACATAGAGAAACAAATGTTTCACATACATATATTTATATCCCATAGGTAGCAGTAAACATACAACCATAGATTAAAATGAACTAAATTCAAGATTTATTTTTTACGGTAAATTCATTTAAAGAACAAAACCGACGGACAAGTTTAACCAAAATAAAAGACAAAGAGCACAAGGCGGATGAATGAATCCCAAAAGAGATAAACTAATAATATGCATATGGCCTAAGAAAGTGCAAATTGACAAATAGTCCTTTTGAAGGAAACATGCTGAGACACGTTTCTCAATCCATCACTAAAAAAAAAGACTAAACATTTCTATCCCTTGGAATTTGATAAGAGATGGCAGCAAACAAAATCAAAATAATACAGTAGACTTTTAACACATTTTCCATACATGAGCATGCATTCCAACTAAGCAGACGACTTTAGCTTTGGTGTAGATGAATTCTAGCAAGCATCTAAACGTATTGAGGCATGTCATAGAAAGCTGGACATGACAATTTAGATTCGAAATAATACAAAGCAGAGGCCACTCGCTTTTGGCCTATTATCCTCACCACGAGACCAAACTAGGCATCTAACGAAAATAGACATGACTTGCCTATAAGTCGTAAATTAGACTAATAAAAACGTAACATGTAACCTAGATGAACCGGACAAAACATTAAAACATACACAACAATGGGACTAGATTATACGGGTATAACGCCATTTCAGAGACCGATGTGAAGCAATTATTTTCTAATGACTAAAAGGTTCAAACTTTGCCCCAGTAAACATATTGAAAAGAGGAGTGACGGAAATACGGAAATAATCTCGGATAACTATATTTTACTGATTCATACACTTAGCTTAAGGCAAGGAAAACACGATACGATGTTGAATACGGATCATTTACACAGATTCATAGCAAACACATATCAACTGAGACTAACTTGTCATTTTGAAACTGATCATTACAACACTACGAAAGCTAGGACAATAAAGAGTAGCGACAATTAGCAAACAATCTCCCAACATCTTTATATCCATATTCCGGTCAAGTTATGACTAAAAAATAAAACAGAACAACCGACGAAAAAGGACAGAGAACCCCAAAACTTGGCGTCTAAACAACTCAAAAGCTGAAAATCAAACACACTAATGCATTGAAAACAATATAGACACTGATTGAAATTAAGAGAGGTGGTTACCTTTTTTTCGAACGGCAAACTGGGCGACGAGCTAGAGATAATAATCTTTTACCACCGGAATATGGTCCCAAGAACTCCGACAAGCAGAAAGAACAAACCCAGAGCAAAAACTAAGCCAGAATTTGGGCTCCCGATCTTTACCGTTTCGAAAAATTATCTAAAATAATCCTATATAGTAGAATAGCTGGAAATTTATGGTGTATCTCGTCTCTAAAGCTAACCGTTTCCGACTTTCTTTCTAGCTTTTTCCAATATTTTTCTCTAAACCCAAATTTTCTCCCGACCCCCTTTTTCACAGTGAAGGAGATGAAGTATTTATAGGGAAGAAATTAGGGTTCCAAATGGGGGGAAAAGGATCAAAATCCGGATGAGACAAGGCCCATTTTGAATTCAAATTCAAAAATCTTTCACCATTTTGGGAGAGACATCTTTTTCTTGCAATTTTGACTCTTTCCGGAAGAGGAAGAAGGGGGAAACGCATGCCTGCCTTTGCTGCTGATATCGTACCATGGAAAAGGACGTCGAGGAAACGACAAGGAGGAGCAGTGTACTACGTTCTTCGCTGCCTTTTCGTGAATTCGCCATTTGGAATCGAGACGTCATACTGCTGTTTGAGAACGTTAGAGCTGAGACGTTCGAAGCTGTTAAGTTCTTTTTCTTTTCTTTTCTTTTTTTGAAGGGGAAATGATGTGGGCCGGGTCAAGGGGAAGGAAATGGGCTGGGGCGTTTTGGGCTGGGAGCTCGCTGGAATGGGTTGAACTTGGCCCAAAGTTGATATCTAAATGGGTTTGAATAAATTGAAGATTTGGCTATGTAATGTGATCAAACAACAACCCAAATAAATTTCAAATGCAACCAAATTGAGATTAATGGGCGAGTTTGGCTTAAATTTAAATAAGGCGAATTAATATAAATTAATCAACGAGCTTCTTAATTTTAACAAAATAAAATAATTAACTTAATTGTAAATTAACTATTTCAAAAATATAAACTATTATATAACTAAACTAGTTAACCAAATGTTTAAGTAAAACTAAATATTTTTGAGACGATTTTCGAATGTTCCTAAAATATATTATATATAAATGAATATGTAAAGTATAAATATTGTCTAAAAGTTATAATAAGTGACATAATTTATTTAAAATAACTCGCAAACTATTTTCGAAATTTGTAAAACTAATTATTTTAGATAGTTTAAAATGGAAAAAGATCGATGATTAATTTATATTGGGGAGGGTCAAAATTGGGTGTCAACAACTGTCCCTCATTTACTTGGATTGATGCAAGAAATTCGAGGAAAATGAATTGACCAATCCAATTTTGACCGACCATATCTTCGTCTTTTGGAAAAAGGATTCTGGTACGGACTTTGGGAATTATGGCCGAACCCTAGAATCAGGTTTTCTACATATCTCAGACCATATGAAAATTCAGGCCATTTGTAGTTCGATAAGCTTGATTTGCCGCACTATTTCGAAATAACTCAAAAGTCATCCCGATATCGAATTATAAAGAGACCGAAACGCTTGGAAATAAGATTTGAGAGCGAATGTTGGAATACAGCCGAGTTTTCAACATTGAGCCCGCCTACATATCCTTAAACATTAGGAATCAGGCTGCTTGTAGTTCGACTCTATCGGTTGAAAAGGAAATCTATTATGTGAGATAACATTTGGTTCTGGAAAATGACGAAGTAAGTCGAGTATGAAAAAGAGGCTTGCAACCTCTTAGCCATGAATGTGG
>NW_006239432.1:311054-322212 GCF_000226075.1 Solanum tuberosum
AAAATGCAATTCAAATGGGAGACAGTGTCTTTTACCGTGTTGACACTTAATTGCTCTCCTTGAACATTTGGCATCAACTCCATCGGGTTCGACGCAAAGCAAATAAAGCTAGTGTTTCATATTTGCAATATAATCTTCAATGTACTCTTCCTTTGATTAATAAATTGGGCTGATGTAATATGTTGACAGTTCTCTTGACGTCATTGTTGTTAATTCTCTTGATGTCATTTTGTAAAGAAAAAATGATGCAGTCGATGTTGATCTTCTCGTGATAGGTAAATCTTTCTCTTGTGATGCATGACTCCTCCTCTCGTGATGCATGAATGTCTTTCCGCGGTGCATGAATCTTTTTCTTGCCATGCATGAATTTTTCTCGCGATGCATGAATTCCTTCTCTTGCTATGCATGACTTTTCCTCTTGCTATGCATGACCTCTTTCTCTTGCAATGTATGATTTCTTCCTCTTGCAATGCATGATTCCCTTCTCTTGCTATGCATGACTTTTTTTTCCCGCGATGCATGACATTTTTCCTCTTGCAATGCATGATTTCCTTCTCTTGCCATGCGTGACTTCTTTTTCCCGCGATGCATGACTTCTTTCTCTTGCTATGCATGAATCTTTTCCCTGCGATGCACGAATCTCTTCTTGCAATGCATGAGACTCTTCTTCTATGCATGACTTCTCCACGATGCATGATTTCTCTACGATGCATGATTTATCTCTCTGTTGTGCATGGCTTCCTCTTTCTATGCATGGATCTTTGATGATGCCTCCCTGATACTGAACGAAGATGATGCTTCACCCAGCAACATAAGTGATCTTCTGGGTATCTCTTGGACGGCGGTATCGTCTCAATCGACAATATAAATAAAAATGACCCTCGGAGTAGTGGTATCATCTTATTTTACAATACGATATAAATGACTCTCCGAGTAGTGGTATCGTCTAATTCGACAATACAATATAAATAACTTTCAGGGTAAGAATATTATCATATATGATAATATAATACAGATGAATATCTTCCAGGTGTCTTTAGTTGCTGGAAAGTAATAATATTTCTCTCTTTAAGGTTTTCATTTGTTCCATCTCCGAACATAATTGCATGTTCATTATGAACCTCGCCTTGCTGAGAATTTGAATAAAGTAATGCTACTCATATTCCCAATTCTTGGTATAAGAAGCATAAAATATTTCCTGCATCCACAGAAAAGTTGTCAATTTGGGAAGCTCTTCGCCCTTTTGACTTCTGCATATTCATTGAATGGAAGAATATGCTGATCTTGAAGCACCCTGTAGACCTACATCCATAGAAAAATTGTTAGTTTAAAAATGAACTGATCTGTGTTGATCTCTTCGATTGTCTGCTCCTTGCCTCCTATCTCCGGTTGATTTCTCCGACCTCCCGCTTTTTGATAGATAAGACAAAATATTTTCATGCAAAAATAATTGAAACATGAAAGAAATCTTTTAAGGAAAATAGATTTTCAAAAGTAATTGTTGGAAAAGGTCACTGTCAAGTGTCATGTCACGTCAAGCCTAATGAACGTTTTGAAGTTGATGTCCCGAGGTCTATCTGATTATTTGCTGGGAAGTATTCAAAGTTGCTCTAAACTGCCGATGAACCTTATTGAAATTCACAGTTAACTGTCTCGACGTATCTTTAACCGTTGGTGATCAAATCACGGAATTTTTGAGATCTTCTAAAAAATTCTATCCCAATTACAAATCTCAAAGTAACTTCGGTCTCGACTTTGTTAGAGAGATCTTCTTCTTGAGAATTTTTGAGTTCCTCTCAAAAATTCTGTCCCAGTTTCTATTGCAAAGAGAAATAGAAATCTTACGGGAAATATGACTGAGCCGTTGTGGCGCCTACGTATCCCGTTGAGGCAGGAATCAGGTCAAACGTAGTTTCCCCTCTCGAGGATTAACAAAAATAAGAAAAATACAAAGAAAGCGACCGAGGCCGAAATAGGCCGCCTACGTATCTCATTCTTGAGAATTCAGGTCGAACGTAGTTCAAATACAAAGAAATATTAAAAAGGGATAAATGAGTGACCGAGGCCGACATAGGCCGCCTACGTATCTCATTGTTGAGAATTCAGGTCAAACGTAGTTCATTACATAGGTATAGATTCTAAACAATGCAATTACAAGAAAATAGAACAATTACAAAGAAATTATAGGAACACAAACTGAAGCGTCACACATAGTATCTCTTGACAGCATCTGAGTTGATCGGTTTCATCCATTCGGTGCCATCCATCTCCGATAGGACCAAGGCATCTCCAGATAACACTTTACGAACCATGTAGGGTCCTTGCCAATTTGGTGCAAATTTCCCTTTGTACTCATCCTAATGAGGGAAAATGCGTTTAAGGACCAATTGACCGATTTCAAATATCCTGGAAATCGGAAACAGCAACCATTCTCTTCTCTGTCGATACAGTTGTCCATAACAAACAGCAACCATTCTCTTCTCATCAATCAATGTTAACTGATCAATTCGCTTGCGGACCCAATCAACATCACCTAATTCAGCTTCTTGGATGATTTTCAAGGAAGGTATTTCGACTTCGGCAGGTATAACTGCTTCTATTCCATATACTAACAAATATGGAGTAGCTCCAACTGATGTTCTGACAGTTGTTCGGTAACCCAACAAAGCATATGGTAACATCTCATGCCAACCTCTGTGATTATCAATCATTTTCCTCAAAATCTTCTTTATGTTCTTGTTGGCGGCTTCTACAGCTCCATTCATTTGGGGACGATAGGCAGTTGAGTTTCGGTGAGTAATCTTGAATTCTTCACATATCTCTCTCATCAAATGATTGTTGAGATTCGCTCCATTATCAGTAATGATGGATTCTGGTACTCCAAACCTACATATCAAATTGTTGCGAACAAAATCTGCTATAACCTTCTTGACCACCGACTTATATGAAGCTGTTTCCACCCACTTGGTGAAGTAGTTAATGGCAACCAAAATGAATCTGTGTCCGTTAGAGGCGGCTGGCTCTATTGGACCAATGACATCCGTGCCCCAAGCTACAAAAAGGCCAAGGTGAACTCATAGCATTAAGTTTGTGAGGTGGCACTCGAATCAAATCTCCATGCACTTGGCATTTATGACACTTCTGCACAAACTTGCAACAATCATGCTCCATAGTCATCCAAAAATAACCAGCTCGGAGGATCTTTCTTGCCAAAGTGAGCCCATTCATATGAGTACCACAAACTCCGACATGTATCTGGTCCAGAAGCTTTGCAGCTTCATTAGCATCAATGCATCTTAGAAGACCTAAA
Organism: Solanum tuberosum; assembly: GCF_000226075.1. Taxonomy (NCBI): domain Eukaryota; kingdom Viridiplantae; phylum Streptophyta; class Magnoliopsida; order Solanales; family Solanaceae; genus Solanum; species Solanum tuberosum. The sequence continues at coordinate 314,365 of NW_006239432.1, forward strand.
TCTGGAGTCCTCCTGTAAAGGATTTCCCCACTTGCAAAGAAATTGAGGGCCATGCGGCGTATCGACTTCTTTTGGTTGAACGTTGCATTCTCAGGATAACTCCCGTCCTCTAAATACTTTTTTGATGTCAAAATATCAAGGTAAACCGTCTGGTTCCGCTTCGACGTGTGAACAATGAACCGACTGTTCTTTTACTTCTATATCCACTGGATCAATATAACTTGTATCTGGATGCTTAATCATTGACGCGATGGTGACAAGAGCATCGGCCAACTCATTCTGTGTCCTGGGGGTTTGCCTGAACTCGATCTTGCGAAATCTCTTGCACAACTTTTGTATATACTGCACATACGGTGTGATCTTTGGATTCTTCACGGCCCATTCACCTTGAACTTGGTGGATCAGCAAATCTGACTCTCCAATAACCAGCAACTCGTGAACATTCATATCAATTGCCATCTTCAGACCGAGAATGCAAGCTTCATACTCAGCCATGTTGTTCATGCAATCAAATCGGAGTTTAGCCACCATAGGATAGTGCTGACCGATTTCTGACACTAAAACCGCTCCGATTCCTTTCCCTTGATGATTCGCCGCTCTATCAAAGAACACTCTCCAACCAGGGTACGCTTCAGAAATATCTTCACCAACAAACGAAACTTCCTCATCGGGAAAATAAGTCTTGAGCGGTCCATACTCTTCATCAACTGGATTCTCCGCAAGATGATCAGCTAAGGCCTATGCTTTTATCGCCTTTTGAGTCACATACACAATGTCAAACTCACTCAAAGCATTTGCCATTTAGCCAACTTCCCGGTCGGCATTGCTTTCTGAAAAATATACTTCAGCGAGTCCATCCTGGAAATAATGTATGTGGTATAAGAAGACAAATAATGTCTCAACTTTTGAGCGATCCAAGTCAAAGCACAGCATGTTCTCTCTAACATAGTGTAACGAGCCTCATATGGAGTGAACTTTTTGCTCAAGTAATAAATGGCTCGCTCTTTCTTCCCGGCTTCGTCATGTTGACCAAGCATGCATCCTAATGCATTATTTGAGACCGACAAATATAGCAATAACAGACTCCCTTCTCGCGGAGGGACCAACACTGGTGGATTGGACAAATAGTTCTTGATGGCATCAAAAGCAGTTTGATATTCTCCGATCCACTTGGTCGAGGCATCTTTTTTCAATAACCTAAAGATGGGTTCACACACCACGGTGGATTGAGCTATGAACCGGCTGATGTAGTTCAACCTTCCCAAAAAACTCATTACCTCTTTCTTGGTCTTTGGAGGAGGTAATTCATGGATCGCCTTGATCTTGGAAGGGTCAAGCTCAATGCCTCTCCTGCTGACTATAAATCCCAACAACTTGCTAGCTGGCACTCCAAAAGCTCACTTGGCGGGATTTAACTTCAAATTATATCGGAGCAAGCGATCAAAGAACTTCCTCAAGTGAGTCAAGTGATTCGAACTCTCGCGGGACTTGATTATGACATCATCTACATATACCTCGATATCCTTGTGAATCATATCGTGAAAGATGGTCGTCATGGCCCTCATGTAAGTAGCACCGGCATTCTTGAGACCAAAAGGCATCACCCGATAATGATATACACCCCAAGGCGTGATGAAAGTTGTCTTTTCTGCATCTTCTTCGTCCATCAGGATCTGGTGGTAACCCGCATAACAATCCACAAATGACTGCATCTCATGCTTAGCGCAGTTATCAATGAGGATATGAATGTTTGGCAATGGAAAATTATCTTTCAGGCTAGCTTTGTTGAGATCTCTGTAGTCAACACAAATTCTAATTTTTCCGTCTTTCTTGGCAATTGGAACAACACTGGCTAACCAAGTCGGATATTACGTCACTTCCACTATTTGAGACTCGATTTGTTTTGTAATTTCCTATTTGATCTTCAAACTCAACTCAGGCTTGAACTTCTAAGTCTTTTGTTTTACTGGACTGAAATCTGGATTGATCGGCAACTTGTGGGACACCATATTCGTACTCAGTCCTGGCATGTCTTTATAAGACCAGGCAAATACATCAATATATTCCCTAAGCAAACGAACCAGGTCTCTTCTTTGAGCTTCAGTCAGATGGACACTGATTCTTACTTCTTTAACACATTCCTCATCCCCGAGATTCACAGTTTCGGTTTCTTCAAGATTTGGCTTGTGGTTATTCTCGAATTATCGAAACTACTCAGCAACATGTTCGGGTACCTCATTTTCTTTTTCATATTCCTCACACTCATCATCACCTGCCTCATTTCGTTCACTCGGTTTATGACATGACATGACATTGGCAGGTTTTAAATTAATATTACTGAAATCATAAACAAACAAAGTTACGAAAGTAAAATATAAAGAGATAAGTAAACAAACAAACTTTGATAAACGAGGCATTTCATTTAAATTGAAAGACAAGCACAAACTTTGGCCATGGTCGAAGGCCGTTTTACCTTTTTAAACATCACAAGGGGAATTTAAAGGTTTCAAACAAATAACAATTGCATAAATTGTGGGTCTCGGGCCTCTTCCGGACTACCACCAATTTTAAAACAAAAAAAAATACATGTCCTTTCTACCCAGATGAGCAGGAAATCAGGAGTGGTGTGGAGGTCCAGTTCTGCAATCGCTCCTCAGGTTCTGCATCACGAATGCCTGATATCCCAGCCTCTTCCTCGATGACCGCATCAATCTCCTCAAAAAGGCCCCAGTTCCTTCCTCGAGACCGCTGTTGATGGCATGCTCCCGCACCGGGAATGACTGGTACAGATGAGGAATTGGCCTGGTCAATGCTTCATCAACACTCTTGTTCTTCATCTCTGTTTCGTCAGCATCTGTGGGGACAAACCCCAAACCAAACTTTGCTCCTTTGGTGGGGATCTGAATAGGCTCGACAATCCCTTGAGAGTACTTTCCCGTTCCGAAACCTGGTTCAAAACCATTCTGGAGCATGACAGTAGCAATTATCTTGTACACTGAGGGTATAAGAGGCTGTGGAGCCAAGTCATCACCAGTGGCATTTACCAGCTCCACCGTGTAGAAATCACAACCTCGAGAGACATCGTCAACGATCGGTGCACACCCATTGGAATGGCTCCCTTCACCATAAATGACCAATTCCTGGTCCTTCCAAACAAACTTCATTATTTGGTGAAGGGTAGACGACATAGCCCCAACCATATGAATGAACGGTCTTCCCAGAAGCAGGTTGTAACTGGTGTTTATATCCAACACCTGGAACTCGACGTTGAATTCCGCAGGACCCACCTGAATATCCAAGTTCACCGCACCCAATGTGTCTCTTTGCACTCCATCAAAAGCCCTCACATTAACTTGGTTCTGGTGAAGCTTTCCCAAATCAAATTTTAGCTGCCTCAGAGTCGAAAGTGGGCAAATATTAAGACCGGATCAGTCATTGACCAAGACGCAATTTATTATCTTATCCCGACACATAATGGTGACGTGCAGAGCTTTGTTGTGCATCCTGCCTTCAAAGGGCAACTCTTCATCACAAAAACTAATTTGGTGTCCTCGGATGACTTGGTTTATCATGGCTGCTAGATTGTCACTGTTAGTACCCACAGGCACATAAGTATCATCCAAAGCTCTCATCAGAGCCTGCCTATGCAACTGCGAACTCATCAATAAGGCCCACACAGATATCTGAGCCGGCGTCTTCTCCAAATGCTTCACAATTGAATAATCTTTCGGCTGCATTTTCCTCCAGAAATCTTCGATTTCAGCTTCACTAATCGACCTTTTAGTCTGATGCTTTTTGTTGACACCCAATTTTGACCCTCCACAATATAAATTAATCATTTCGAGCTTCTCCAATTTCAAACGATTTAAAATTATTAGTTTTATAAAATTTCTAAAAAGATTTAATAATAATAAAAATAAATAAATAATAATAGTAATATAGTTTGCAGGATTTTTAAATAGTTTGTCACTTTTCATAAATCTTAGATGATATATATGTTTTACATAATTATGTATATAATTAGTACTCCCTCTGTCCCAATTTATATGATTTTTAATAATAAATATGTATATTTTTGCAATCACGCTATTTCATAAATATTTGAAAATCATCACAAAAGATTTTACATTTTGATTAAATATTTTATTAATTCACTTTAAGTTATAGCTATAATTTCGAGTTAATTAGTTTTGTAATTGAATCAATTAGTTTATAATTAAGTTAATTATTTTTTATTTCGTTAAGATTAAGAAGCTCATTAATTAATTTATATTAACTCATCTTATTTAAATTTTAATCAAATTCACCAATTAAATTCAATTTGACTAAGTTTTACCTTAAACCCATTTGAAACCAAACCTTGGGCCAAAATTCATTCCCAAAACAGGCCCAATACCACTTCCTCAACTTTCCAACTCTAGCAGCCCTCTCAAATACCTGCGACCCGGCCCAATTTCCTTCTCCAAAATAACCCAGAAACAAAAATACCCATTAAATACAATATCCACGCCTCCCCGACCCCACCCCATCTTCTTCACGCGTACCAGACGCGAACTAGCAGCGAATTCAACGAAAAATCCCAGCAAACCCGGAAAATCTCACCAAATCGCGGAGAATCCTGACAACGTCAACATCGGCAGCCTTGCCCATACGCCTGTGCTTTTTTTTTCTTCTTAATTTGAAGTAAGGATCAGTCTTTTCCTGGATTTTGAGAAATAATTGGTGGGTACAAATTTTTTTGAAATTGAAATTCTTCCTTTCTATTCGATTTCCCCCCTAATCGGTCCTAGTTCTTCTCCTATAAATATCGGTTGTTTTCACGGTTGAAGGAGGAGATTTTTGGAGTTTAGTTCTGAGACAATAGTCACTCACACACTTGAAAATTTCATATCTAACTTCCCGAATCTATGCTACGAGAGGATCGACGCTTGGATTTTCTTAGTTTGCCGTCCTTATTCGAAGTTCGTGGTAAAGGAATCGTTGCTCTCAAACTTGTTGTCGTCCAGTCGCTGCTTCGAGAGAGGTAAAAACTCTTTCTAAATCTCATTTTGGATTCAATTAATGGTTACTTAATTAGAAAATTTAGACTTGTTTCAGCAGTATCTTTGTTGGTTACATTGTTGTGTATGTATGATTGCAACTCATTAAATTTCAATAGGATTAATTGAATCTATTTGCTAAGTGTTGTTTTGGTTTAAGCTCTGTCACACTTTCCTTATTTATGTAGCGTATCATTATCTTCCGCCCTTCTCACTTTGCATCCTTACCTTGTTCATTAGCATCATATCGATATTTAAGTATAATCGTAGCTTGAAGTGCTGTTTGTGATGTTATGTTAGTAGCTCAAATCAGTCTTGTTTTAATTTGGGTCATAGGTTCACTGTTAAATCACCTCTAAGTGTCTATTTCTTTATTTTTTGAAACTATTTAAGGTCTCGAAATGGGCTGCCTCAGTTTGTTACTCACTAGTTAAAATCTGGAAATTTTATTCAAACATTGTAGTTGTTCCTCCTTTAAATAACCATTTTTTTTATGTTAATACACTTCGTTGAAATCTGTGGCCTGCTATAGAATCAAGTGAATACGATTCCATGTTGGCTTAAGTTAAACAAACTGTGTTCTCAGCATATTTTCCCATGTGTCTTGTAATTTAGTCATTATGTATTTCCTTCTATTGTACTGCTTTGAGCTCTCGAGTTTAATTATCAATTTGATCAATCTAGTAGTTTGTTTGGTTCTTGGTTGGATTGAGAATATTTGGGAGTAGTTACGGTGAGTCTTAAATTAAAAATCAGGAGCATTATTTAATGAACTTATGTGGCAGGGTTTTACTTCTTTTAATTTTTCTTATCAAGTTCCCTGATTATATGTGTGTTCATAAATTGAGTTGAGGAGTTGAACTATGCTTTGTCCTAAAAATGGGTCTTGATGAGCATCTTACATGTAACCTTTCTAATGCATTTTCCTACCCTTTTAACTCGAAAACATCTACTTAGTTGTATTACTATATCCACTTTTCCTTTGGTCCATAGAACAATTTCTCATTACTGTGCATTTATTGGATGTCACTTGGAATGTTTTCACTTAATTAGTGGTGAAATTTTTTGATAGTAGCTTATCTATAATATTGAGAAATGATGCAATAATATTTGTTCATTAGTATGATCGAATTTTTGTGATAGTAATTATATGGGTTTAGTTTCAATTAGCCGTGTGGTTTGAAGGTTGCTTAATAAATTGAGTATCTATATTTCTCTATTATTATTTAGCCTATTAAAGTTTCCTTATGAGTGTTATCTTCCATGTTAAAATTGAGATTTTTTCCTTTTCTTTGTTCATTAGGAAATCACATGCTTAATGTAGCTTGTTTTCTTAGTGTAATTAATTTCTCCCTTCGTCTAGTGAAGACGTAGCTTAAATGTAGATACAGCTGAATATTTGTGATTAAGGGCCTAAGTTTTCCTATTTTATTTCTTTTATGACATTATTGTTTTCGTCCTTTCCAATTCCCTTCGGTAATTAATTCTTGTCCCCATAAGCAAATACATTTAATATTTATCGACTTAAATGTGAGTAATGTTCAAGTTTAGGCGAGTCTACTTTTAAAGTGGAAGATAAATATTTGTTTTACTCTTAGCTTGCTCATTGAGTATTTACTTTTATGCCTTGCCTTAGTGATTTTAAATAATCCAACTAATTCATTATGTGTCGCTACTGTAGAGCGTAAATTCCAGCTTGCATCTTTCATTTACCAGAACAATAAATTGTTGTTAATAGCCTGAATGCCATATTCTTCTTGCTCCTGCTAATTTATTTCTTTACTTTGTTTCCATGTGATACCATCCGAGTTCCCTTGGACTCCATCTTTCTCCACTTCATATTTCGGATGGGCCATAAAGGCCCAAAATTCTTTTATCGAGTCATTCAACCTTGAGAAATTGAAGAACAAGTCTTTGGAGTTGACGTACAGGTCCCGAAACGCAGAAAAAGGGCCGTATACATCAATATACATCGATATACAACTGATGTATACCAAAAACGGGATTGAGTAAAATCTCCAGAATTTGCAGCAAAATTGGCCCAAAAGGGGCCCAGTTTCCTAATATCTTTTACTCTTTCAATTGATTTGCTTATGCTTGACTAATTTTATTTAATTCTAACTATAATTTATTTTAATTAACTTAATTAGATCCCCCAAAAGATGAGTTATTTCTTAGTGTTGGTTTGTTTTAAATATTCTTTTTGTGTTGTGGTCATTTATTTTACTAATCAAATACCAATCAATTTTTATATCTTTAATTAAGTTAAATCGTTGTTCTTAAAATAATTTTTTTTTTTTTTTTTGTTATTTAACACTTTTCACTCAAATCACGTTCTAACTCATTTTAAAAATGTTTTTATGTTTAAGTGTTTTTTCTCAAATAAACTCGAAAAGTGTAAGTCATTTTTTTTTATCAATTAAAAATAATAATAATAATAATAATACTTACTTAGTCATTTTCTCAAAAAGGTTAGTCGAAAATTTAATTCTTCAATTAACTTAAAATGGTTTCATGCTTAAATTAACCAATTTGGATTAATTTATTATTTTAGAAAACGAGTCAAGTAAGTCCTAATTAATCTAGTTTTGATAAAATTCTATGCACTTGTGTTTTAATTCAAATGTTTCATTTTTAGGTCATTTTCTCTAAAAAAAAAAAAAAAAAAAATAAAAAAAAATAAGAATGTGTCATTCATTTAACTATTTTTCTCAAAGTTAATCGAATATATTACTCCCTCCGTCCCATTTTATGTGGCAACATTTGACCGGGCACGGAGTTTAAGAAATAAATGAAGACTTTGAAATGT
>NW_006239432.1:324535-326642 GCF_000226075.1 Solanum tuberosum
AATATGAAGTCAGATTTTCGAAAAACGAAACTGATTTTTTTATATATAGCTAAACAAGTTTCCGGTAATTTCCGAAGCACATTTTTAAGAACTTTTTGGGTCATTTCAATATCTCCCCCTTGGGAACTTTCGTCCCCGAATGTGGAAGAGACGTACAAGGCAAGACTTAGTAAGAACATATCAGCCCCAACATGAATGCAAAATTTTTATTTAAACATCACTTCAAGATTTCGAAACTTAGTGTAAAGCATCCATAACTCATCAATTTAAACATTTATGCACATTAATGATTCAGGGGCTGAAATGTAAGACTCAATGGAGTACAAAGGACTTGATTTAATACCTTAGGCTTGAGTGGAGTTGAATAGATAAGGATAACGTCTTTGCATGTCCGCTTCGGCCTCCCAAGTAGCACTCTCCACTTGTTGATTTCTCCAAAGCACCTTAACGGACGCCACTTCTTTGTTCCTCAACCTTTTAACTTGTCTATCTAAGATCTGAACCGGGACTTCTTCATACGTCAAGTTGTCTTCTACAACACCCACAACCTCAAGAGGTACAATAGCGTTAGGATCACCAACACATTTCCTCAACATCGATACATGGAATACCGGATGAACTAATTCCATCTCCTTGGGCAACCCCAACTCATAGGCTACTTTACCAACCCTTCTTATTATCTCATAAGGACCGACATACCTAGGACTTAATTTCCCCTTCTTACCAAAACGAACCACACCTTTCATTGGAGAAACTTTCAAATAAACCCAATCACCCACTTTGAATTCAAGATCCCGTCTCCTCACATCGGCATAAGACTTTTGACGACTTTGGGCTGTTTTCAACCTCTCCCTAATCATCCTTACCTTCTCAAGAGCATCCATGACTAGATCCGGACCCAACAAGGCCACCTCTCCAACTTCAAACCACCCAACCGGTGACCTACACCGTCTACCATAAAGTGCCTCAAAAGGAGTCATACCATACTAGAATGATAACTATTGTTGTATGCAAATTCAATCAAAGGAAGATGATCATCCCAACTACCTTTCAACTCCAATACGAACCCTGTGAAGGTCGAGAATGACCTTGGTATGATAAGTATTTCCTTGGGGTCTTCTTCCCCTCGTAAGAGATAGAGGACACATCCTCTCTTTTCTTCTTCAACAAGCCCGAAGATTCGGGCGAGGCAGCAACACGGGAAATTTTCCCGGTTCTCAATCCATCTTCGATAGTCTCACCTACCTTGACTATCTCAGCAAATTTTGCCCCAACGAGCAAAATGATTCTGTCATAATACTCGGGCTCTTGCACCCGCACAAACACCTCGACAATTTCCTTTTCTGACATAGGAGGTCTAACTCTAGATGCCTCCTTTCGCCACCTATATGCAAATTCTCTATAACTTTCGGTCGACTTCTACTTCATCTTCTCCAAGGAATAGCGATCAAGAACGATCTCCACATTGTAGGTGAATCGTTCGATGAAGTCCTTAGCGAGAGCGTTCCAACTAGACCACTGTCTCGTTTCATGAGACGTAAATCACTCTAGAGTCTCTCCGCTCAGACTTCGGCTAAAAAGCCGCATTAACAAAGCTTCGTCTCTTCCAACTCCCACGAGTTGGTCACAGTAGGCCCTCAGGTGTGCTAAGGGGTTCCCCGTTCTTCCGAAGATGTCAAATTTTGGCACCTTGAACCCTTCCGGGAGTCCAAATTCGGATGAATGCACAGTTCTTCGTAACTCAACCCGGCGACCTCAGGAATGCAGTTCAACTCCTTCATGGCTTTTCTAATTTCCTCCTTCATATCTATCTTGGCGGTCTCTTCCTTTGACCTTCACTCTCTCTCCCTCTCCTCATAGTGGTCGAGCTCCGAACCATGGGCGTCATGCTCGTTGGGGATTGGTATTTGGAAAGTGGATTTTGTGGTAGTGGTGGAGCAATGGAGGGACTTTGGGCATTTTGAGTGGCTTGGTAATTTTGAGGGAAAGTCTGGTGGTTGGTATGTTGATTTTGGTGATGGAGGGAAATGTGTGGGTTATTAGCGTTTTGGCTGTGAGGAGGTAGGCCAGTTTGGTGGTTTGCATTGGGGAGAGGGAGTGGTGCTTG
>NW_006239432.1:326852-327380 GCF_000226075.1 Solanum tuberosum
CCAGTGTATCAACATAGATCAGTTCTAACTACCTGTAGAGAAAACAACTCAAAGGCAAATCTGTTAGTATTAGTTCCGGACGAATAATGCAAGATATCACATAGAAAGCAGATAAACACATAAAAGTTACTTTGTTTGAGAACATGCCAACACACGAATAATAGGAACTGACTTTTGAACAAGCAGGAATTTGCTCATTTTATTTTGGGGCTAGTGACTCAGAAAGGCTAAATTGCGTTGAGCTAAGGTCTTCTTGCTGCATCTTCTGGCATCTGTTGATCTGAACTCAATGTTTCCTTGTAGAATGAAAGAGGGGGAAAAGAAAACTTTTAAGAAGATAGGGGAAATTTGAAAAAGATAGGGGCCGGGCCTTGAAAGGCTGCCTACGTATCTCCGAAGGAGAATTCAGGCCCTACGTAGTTCGCGAATACAGAAAATTTCATTTTCATTCATTCATTTCTTGAAGATTACAAGGAAAGTAAAGACATACAATAAAGATCCTAAAGATAGATGGTGCCTTCACCAAAG
>NW_006239432.1:327466-336727 GCF_000226075.1 Solanum tuberosum
TCTGACTGCCGTATCAGCCACGGGGGGTAAACTCATATGCTTTGGGGGCTGTTTCCTCATTCTCTTCTTTCCACCGTCCTTTGAAAGGAGGTCTGTAGACAATTTCCTCCTCAAGTTCCTCTTCAACAGATTCAGGTCCAGTGCCTTTAGGATCACTGTTGGTGGCCTCTTGGTTGAAGAAAGGGTATTTTACCTGTAGTTTTTGAAGCCTCATGGTTATGTCATTGTTGAAGGCATCATGTTCCTTCCGCATAGCAACCATCTCCTCGTTTATGACAACATACCTTGTCATCTTAGCCGCTAACTCCACGTCCAGTGCTACACTTTTGGCTTGCGCAGCTGCGGTGGCTAATTCTACTTCTATTCCTCTTTCTCCCATCTCTCGAATCTCTTGTTTGAGTCGACGCAGTTTCATCCTTAGACTCTCCTCAGTCGTTTTCACTTCGACATTCTTGCCCTTTTCCATCTTAGCAGCAATTTCACCTTTCCTGAGATGATAGAGTAACATTTTAGGATTTGGTAGTAGGATTTTATTTCTGGTTGAGAAACTCAAGACTCGTGGAATTTTGGTCGGACATTTTGGTAGTGACTTGTATTTGGCATTTTTTCCAGAAAATTTTGACAAGGAGTTGGCTAAGAATGTCCTCATTCAAAGCAACGTATCACATAAACAGTTAAAGCACATAAGTAAACAGACAGATATCGCGTCCTAAACAAGTAGGGGGCCCTTTTGTGCCAAGGGTAGGCCTAGCGTATTTGAAAGATGTATGTGTAGAATTGAACCATTTTGTTACCCCAAATCAAATTTCGCATATAAAATGATGTTCAAGAAGCGAAAATAAGCAGGGGAAGTAGGGAATAAATGAAAAAACACAAAGAAAAGGCCCGCGCAGGGGTCATTTGAAAAGAGTACCAAAATACAAGAAAGGCAAGCCCACGTAGGGGCAAATAACAATAAGTACATATAGCAAAACCCACGCAGGGGCGAAATCCGCTAAGACGCCCCCGATGGCCCCCGCCTCTGATCTGCTCCTCTTGTTCTGTGACATAAGATGTTGAAGACTATATTGAATCATTAGCAAGTATCCTTCGCTTCGGCGGCCTTTCTCTTTCCAGTCCTCGAGACACATTCGGCTTTTCTTATCTCCAATCCATAAGTTAAGCTCTCCCAAATCGCTTCTCAAAGCTTTGGACTCTTTGTCCTCTACACTGCGGTAAATGTTCGGAACTGAGAAGGAGATACCCTGTATATTGCGCTCCAACCAAGCCTTGTAAGTTTTATCGTACCCCGCGTTAAATCGATCTATGGCAATGGTGTCCTTGTTCATTCGCACTGCTCTTTTCCATTCTCTCAGCATCTCTGAAGCCTCAGGCACTCTATCATCCCCGATGTCGAACACATAGATACAGTAGTATGCTCCAGGGGGTGTGGTTTGTCTTCTTCCGAACTGCCTCAGGACCCGGATGGGCGCATATGAGCGGATACCTCGAATACCTGGTAGAGGAAGCACAATTTTTTGTCGCCCCGTACTATGTCATCTTTCGAGATGAAGCGGTCGAACATCCACTGGATATTTTCTTCTCTCAACTCAGAAAAAATTTGAGCCCATCTTTCCCTGGTTCTTTTTTTTTCTAAGTCTGCCCAGAACAACATGTCATTCAAACTCTTAAGAGAATTATGCTCATCGAGGGTATGGAGTTTTTGAGTTCCGTGTCTCTTCACCAAGTGACTCATTATCCACCATTGAAGAAGAAGGTTGCAACCCTGAAAGCAACCATGTCCTTCCTTACATTTTCCCAAAGCACGGTACATGTCAGAAATGATGACAAGTGCGATAGGATAATACTTTACTTTCCCTTGGTTCATATGTCCGTGGAATAGAGTGTGTTCAAGCATTATCACCCGAGTGTTGATATTGAGGCTCGGGCCGTGTGGAAAAACCATGGTGCCCAATAGTGCGACGGTGAATGCCAAAGGTCTAATCCCGTCCCTTTCTCTGTAAGTGACCCTGAACTCTTGGTTGTAATTCACGTAAAAGCTTGCATTCCCATATCTAACATAGAGATCCATAAAATAAATGCTAGAACCTTCGGCCCAGAAGGCGTAATCCTTTCTTAATCCGAGCCAATTTGTAATATCCTCGAGGGTAGGCTTATTAGGGATTAAGATGTGTTCCTGTTTTCTCACTCTTCTTTCAAGCCCTGTACCGACTATGTCTATTCCGTCTCGAATTTCCTCAATTGTAGGGGTGATTTCCATGGTTTCAATTCGGAACACCATTTTCTCGTTGTCCCAATAACCTGTGAGGACTTCAATCAGTTCGGGCCACCCAACCATGTTGATGAGTTCTGTTATGGCTCCTATATATTTGTTGAGGGCCTTTTTGTGAACCACATTAAGGTTGTTGTACCACAACTTGAGCAGAACTGGAGCTTCCACTACCATGTCAAATTTGGGGAATCAATTCATACCTACAAAACAAAGCACGGTTAAGATTCCTTCCCCCAAATAGGCAACAATCAGGTTTCCACACATACATCTTTCAAATGTCAAATAATATGATATGTCGTTAGGTCGTGGACCTTGGACATGATTTTTGGCGGTTTTACTAATGGACTTAATACGCCTTGGGTATTAAGCCGTCTTAAGCTAATGCTTAGATTTGGATTTGGTTTCGCTCTACTCTAGGTTGACTAGAATTGGTTGAGAAATGACGGTTACCCGAGTTGGACAAACAACGGGGTGAAGTCTAATAAACGACGTTGGATGACCACAAGCCAACTATTCGTTTATCACTTCAAAAAAATTCAACTTGTGTTTTTTCTGAAGGGCAGCCGTGGTAAGCCACGTAACCGCCTTTTTTCCTAATGCAATCTATTTGTCGTTTGGCGGAATCGGATGCCAAGAATGTCACAATTAATATAAGATACGATAATTTAAACAAGTAAACAGTTAAACACATAGCCAAATAATTAATCTTAAGGTTAGAACCATTCAAAACCCCAGCAGAGTCGCTATTCTGATTTATTTAAAAATATTATTTGGACCGATAATCTCGTTTTGGGCCTTTGGCCGAATTCTTGCCTCCTTCGTACCTGTCCGAAACTAAATTGAATTTTATTTCTTTGGGCCTTAGTCCCATCTTCCACATGTCCTAAATTCTAACAAAATAATAAATAAATAAAATGACGAAGGCTTAGGCCCAAAATAACAAAATACAAATTTGAATTTGAGGCCTTTAGGCCCATTTTCCCATCTTCGTGTATACTAGGCATATCCTAGTGTACACAATCCTGCATTAGCTCCAAACACCTGTATGCCCACGTCAAGGATATGTTCTTCAATTTTGAAGGCTGATCGACTCAATAAAAGGGGATTGGGCCTCCAAGGCCCCATAGGAAATGCAAGAAGGGGATGGAGTCCGTGAGGACATGGGCAGATTTCACATGCAACGAAAAACAAGTAAACTTATGAGTAATAACCCTCATGACTTAATATAAGAAACTAAAGAAGAGTAATAATCACTACCGCTTAATCATCACAGTGAGAACAAGAAAAAAAAAATTAATTAGGATTAGAATTCGACAAGCTCTAATGTTGTATTGTATATATTGATTGTTGATAGGAATATATATTATTTTATTATAAAATGAAATTGAAGGACATATGTATAATAATTGCTTCCGTGTGAAAGTTGATGAAAATTTTTGGACAAACATAGTTGACCACTGAGTAATGATATGTTAAAATTGGAAATGGATTGGAGGTGTAATTGTTAGGCATGAATTAATATTATCATTATAATGTTAGGGGGGTAAGAAGATTGAAGTGTTGTATTCATATGGGTCTGCATATTGATATAATTAATAAGTGAGTAAACATAGAGAAACAAATGTTTCACATACATATATTTATATCCCATAGGTAGCAGTAAACATACAACCATAGATTAAAATGAACTAAATTCAAGATTAATTTTTTACGGTAAATTCATTTAAAGAACAAAACCGACGGACAAGTTTAACCAAAATAAAAGACAAAGAGCACAAGGCGGATGAATGAATCCCAAAAGAGATAAACTAATAATATGCATATGGCCTAAGAAAGTGCAAATTGACAAATAGTCCTTTTGAAGGAAACATGCTGAGACACGTTTCTCAATCCATCACTAAAAAAAAAGACTAAACATTTCTATCCCTTGGAATTTGATAAGAGATGGCAACAAACAAAATCAAAATAATACAGTAGACTTTTAACACATTTTCCATACATGAGCATGCATTCCAACTAAGCAGACGACTTTAGCTTTGGTGTAGATGAATTCTAGCAAGCATCTAAACGTATTGAGGCATGTCATAGAAAGTTGGGCATGACAATTTAGATTCGAAATGATACAAAGCAGAGGCCACTCGCTTTTGGCCTATTATCCTCACCACGAGACCAAACTAGGCATCTAACGAAAATAGACATGACTTGCCTATAAGTCGTAAATTAGACTAATAAAAACGTAACATGTAACCTAGATGAACCGGACAAAACATTAAAACATACACAACAATGGGACTAGATTATACGGGTATAAAGCCATTTCAGAGACCGAAGTGAAGCAATTATTTTCTAATGACTAAAAGGTTCAGACTTTGTCCCAGTAAACATATTGAAAAAAGGAGTGACGGAAATACGGAAATAATCTCGGATAACTATATTTTACTGATTCATACACTTAGCTTAAGGCAAGGAAAACACGATACGATGTTGAATACGGATCATTTACACAGATTCATAGCAAACACATATCAACTGAGACTTACTTGTCATTTTGAAACTGATCATTACAACACTACGAAAGCTAGGACAATAAAGAGTAGCGGCAATTAGCAAACAATCTCCCAACATATTTATATCCGTATTCCGGTCAAGTTATGACTAAAAAATAAAACAGAACAACCGACGAAAAAGGACAGAGAACCCAAAAAATTGGCGTCTAAACAACTCAAAAGCTGAAAATCAAACACAATAATGCATTGAAAACAATATAGACACGGATTGAAATTAAGAGAGGGGGTTACCTTTTTTTTGAGCGGCAAACTGGGCGACGAGCTAGAGACAATAATCTTTTACCACCGAAATACGGTCCCAAGAACTCCGACAAGCAGAAAGAACAAACCCCAGAGCAAAAACTAAGCCAGAATTTGGGCTCCCGATCTTTACCGTTTCGAAAAATTATCTAAAATAATCCTATATAGTAGAATAGCTGGAAATTTATGGTGTATCTCGTCTCTAAAGCTAACCGTTTCCGACTTTCTTTCTAGCTTTTTCCAATATTTTTCTCTAAACCCAAATTTTCTCCCGACCCCTTTTTTCACAGTGAAGGAGATGAAGTATTTATAGGGAAGAAATTAGGGTTCCAAATGGGGGGAAAGGGATCAAAATCCGGATGAGACAAGGCCCATTTTGAATTCAAATTCGAAAATCTTTCACCATTTTGGGAGATACATCTTTTTCATGCAATTTTGACTCTTTCCAGAAGAGGAAGAAGGGGGAAACGCATGCCTGCCTTTGCTGCTGATATCGTACCATGGAAAAGGACGTCGAGGAAACGACAAGGAGGAGCAGTGTACTACGTTCTTCACTGCCTTTTCGTGAATTCGCCATTTGGAATCGAGATGTCATACTGCTATTTGAGAACGTTGGACCTGAGACGTTCGAAGCTACTGGGTTTTTTTTTTTTTTTTTTTTTTTGAAGGGGTAATGATGTGGGCCGGGTCAAGGGGAAGGAAATGGGCTGGGGCGTTTTGGGCTGGGAGCTCGCTGGAATGGGTTGAACTTGGCCCAAAGTTGATTTCTAAATGGGTTTGAATAAATTGAAGATTTGGCTAAGTAATGTGATCAAACAACAACCCAAATAAATTTCAAATGCAACCAAATTGAGATTAATGGGCGAGTTTGGCTTAAATTTAAATAAGGCGAATTAATATAAATTAATTAACGAGCTTCTTAGTTTTAACAAAATAAAATAATTAACTTAATTGTAAATTAACTATTTCAAAAATATAAACTATTATATAACTAAACTAGTTAACCAAATGTTTAAGTAAAACTAAATATTTTTGCGACGATTTTCATATATTAAGTATATATATATGTATATATATATATATATGTAAAGTATAAATATTGTCTAAAAGTTATAATAAGTGACATAATTTATTTAAAATAACTCGCAAACTTATTTTTGAAATTTGTAAAACTAATTATTTTAGATAGTTTAAAATGGAAGAAGATCGATGATTAATTTATATTGGGGAGGGTCAAAATTGGGTGTCAACAGCAGGTAACTAGGATTGGCATCCAGTGCATCGTTGATCCAGTGAGCACTCCAGAGTCAGTTGGTGAGCCTCCTTGCATTCCGGAGGACTCCTTTTATTGCTTTTAGTTATTTTATCAGTTCATTAGGATGTTGTGGGGCTAGTCCCAACATCCATCTCAGTTCTTTTTAGAGGCTTCATAGACAGTCAATTAGTTAGTAGTTCAGTTGTCTTTACATTATCATCTAGATGTTGTTTATAGACTTCAGTTGCCGTTTTGCCTAAGTTTATATCTCTTTAAAGTTATGTTTTGAGAATATCTTGTTAAGTTAAGTCTTCCGCTGAGTAAGTAGGCCAGGCCAAGGGTTCGCTTGGGGCCAACAATGGTTCTTGAGTGCCGGCCACGTCTAGGGTGTAGGCTCGAGGCGTGACAATAACAAGTTTAGCATCTTCACTTTATTTAGAAACACCTAAGAGAATTTGGAGCAAAATGAATTCATAAAGTTATAAATATCAAGTATGACTTCTACATTGTCCTACAATGACTAAGTTTGATTACCTTATATTTACATGAACCAAATTCATTTGATTCGACATTTTTTTATAAATTATATATGCAAGGTTTGGTTCATTGCTTTAAAGTTATGCATAGGATCGGTCTAATGTTATAATTTCACCCTTATTTTTAAAGGAAGCAAATAGTAAGATGAATTGATTGAGTTAAATTGGTATTACATTTTAAAATGTAATATTTATTTAATTTTATAAGAGTTTTTAATTATTGACGTATGGGACACACGCACAACACGCGTGCCCAGATACTAGTATTACTTATATCGACAAAATATTTTAGGTATTTATAATTGTCTTCGACGTCATATTCAAGAGATATCGACTTAAGGATAAATATCTTAAACTAGAACTCACTATAGATGGATATTGTTGCAGCTATTCATGCTAAAGATACCATCATATTATTCGATGAACTCCAAAACAAGTTATTGGCTCATGAATTATATTTGAAACAACAAATCATGTTTGCAAAGATACAAATGCATACTAGATCTCCGTATCAACAATAAAAGTAAGGTAATTCAGGGAAGAAACATCAATATTTTCTATACAAAAGAGTTAGCATTAGTGTTCTAGTGAACTTCTCATCATATAAGTCTCAAAGGTTTGCATCAAGACAACGTTTTGATTGGTTGTCTATTGTGAGATGTAGTTGATTGATTGAGATTTGAGATTGACAATTAAAGGATCTGTTAGTAAAAAAAAAAGTGTTTTTGAGGGGAGGAGGGGGGGAGGGGGATTCATTTATTTATAGTCAATTTGATTGGTTTAGCAAGTTTTTTTTAATACATGTGAGTTTGAAACCTTATTTGGAATTAACAATGGTGAAACTGTTGGAGATGATGGTGGTAGTGGTGGCTTAGGAATGGTGAGTGATGAAGAGAATTGTTATATGTTGCTATGGGAAAAAAGAAACATAAATTAAAATGCATGTATTTATGAAAAGAAGTATTAAAAATAAATTTTAGTATTATTTTTTTGGTGCACTCTCTCTCAAAGTGGGTGAAATACACTTACTTTTCCTCATAGTCGTCATATAGAAAGAGGGTGAAATAATTTTAATTTTAAATATTTCAGGAGGTGATAGGATCACAGTGAGTTGAAATGTGTTTAGTTGTAAATCCGAATATAAGTTGGGCGGGGGGAGGGGTATTTGACTATTTTCTCCAACATATAACAACCATCCAAACAAGCTAATCATTGCATGTTAGAAATCTGTAAGACTAAGTAGGCGTTTGGACAAATATAAAATTATGATTTTAAATCAACATTTGGACAATATGATTTGAGATCATGATTAAAAGTTCAAATTTTCCTATAAGCAACACTTGCTGCTATTATTCAAAAAATTACTGACAGGCTGGGATCTCAAATGGTGATTTAATTTTAAAAAATATAAAATTCGACCCCATCAATTATAGGTTAAACTACATTATTAGGCATACATCACTATCATATACACTAATATTATCTCTACTTTCAAACTATTACATATATTATCACTTTTAATATTTTATACCATATATTTTTTATGATTGTCACGACCCAGACCGTCGTGATTGACACCCACATTAACCCTCTGGTGGGAGAACCAATACTACAACCCAAACCCAGCAACTAATCTAAAAACTAAGACATTTAAGTATATGAAAGCAGTTAAGTACTAAGGAAAGAAATAGGGAGTTCTCATAAACTCCAACAAAAGTCTAACAACGAACTATACAATGCGGAAGAAATAACCTAGAACCAGAAAGTCAATGTAACAATAAACCAAATCTAAACAAGAAGGAATACAACCCCAATCTAATGAACTAACTAGAACATAGTCTAAGTTCGAAAATGGTGGACATAGACAAAAGAGAAGTCATGGCAGCCCGGAAGAATTGGCTCACCCTTGAATTCGAACGATCATTGATCTCCTAAGCGAGTTCTGTCAGTAGCCGCTTGAAGATGCCCTGTACTCAACAAAAATAAGAGCAAGTGCAGTATCAGTACACAACCACAATGTACTGTTAGGATCACACATCTATCCCAATAAGTGCAACATAAGCAAGTCAAGACAACATTATAAGCACATGCATATATATCAACATATACACTATTATCAATATTTATGAACAACGAACAACTTCACATTTTATATCAAATCATTGGTCATCTCATAGAACCTAAACCCAAATAGTTAGCATATTGAAACGTGGTACCCGATCCCAATGTTATGCCAAAACGTGGCAATCGATCCCATATTTATGTCGAAACGTGGCAATAGATCCAAGTTAGTTATGCCAAAACGTGGAAACCGATCCCATTCACATACCACAATCACAATCACAATCACAAGTATATCTTCAAGATCATACATTTAAGTCATGATTCATG
>NW_006239432.1:336847-349240 GCF_000226075.1 Solanum tuberosum
TGCAACATTCATATACATACAAGTATCATAATGAAGCAAGAACAAACATACATCACATAATCATAGAATCACAACCATCACCTACCTCGAAACAAGCTTGAAACCCTAAGAAACTTGATCCTTCCCTTTTCGGATTCGTTCCGCTTGTTTTTGGTCTACAAATAATCAATACAACACGGGAATCAACGAACAATCGCTAACTACCCAAAACTATAACAATTCTATGAACCCTAGATCAACCCATGATCCCAATTATCCAAATTAGGGTTGTTTCCACCATATAATCTAACAAAACCCTCCCCCATCAATATTCATCCATTCTATTACGTTCTACGGATCGAATGTCTCGCATTCTAAGGAAGGGAGGAAGTAGTACCTAAATCGACGAACAATTGGGGATAC
The DNA here is from genome assembly GCF_000226075.1 of Solanum tuberosum. NCBI lineage: Eukaryota > Viridiplantae > Streptophyta > Magnoliopsida > Solanales > Solanaceae > Solanum > Solanum tuberosum. The sequence continues at coordinate 337,250 of NW_006239432.1, forward strand.
TTGTCTCACATGTCTCTCTCGGTTTCCCAAGTAGCTTCCACAACTGGACGATGCTTCCATTGAACTTTAACGGACTTAATCTCTTTGGTCCTCAACTTGCGCACATCACGATCAAGAATTTCAATCGGTTCCTCCTCATATTGGAGGTCCTTGTCAACACAATTGTGTCCCACTTAATGATATAATCCATGTCACCATGATACCTCTTCAACATGGACATATGAAATACCGGATGAACACTCGATAAATTAGGAGGTAAGGCCAATATATACACCACCGTTCCTACACATTCAAGAATCTCAAATGGACTAATGTATCTAGGACTTAGCTTACCCTTCTTACCAAATCTCATCACCCCTTTCATGGGTGATACCTTAAGAAGAACATTTTCACTGGATTGAAACGTCATGTCTCTTACCTTATGATCCACATACTTCTTTTGTCTACTCTAGACGCTAGAAGCTTAGCTTGATTACTCATCACCTTATCTTGAGCATCCTTCGCTAAATCAACCCCCAATGGTTTCACATCTCCGGCCTCAAACCATCCTATGGGTAATCTACATCCCCTCCCATAGAGTGCCTCAAATGGTGCCATATCAATGCTGGAGTGATAACTATTGTTATAAGAAAATTCACACAAAGGTAAGAACTTATCCTAATGTCCTCCAAAATCAATAACACATTCCCTCAACATGTCTTCTAACACTTGAATAGTCTTCTCTGACTGTCCATCCGTCTGTGAATGAAAAGTTGTACTAAAAGTGAGTTGTGGCCCAATTCATCATGCAATTTCCTCCAGAACTTGGATGTGAATTGGGTACCACGGTCTGAGATGATAGAAAGGGGCACCCCATTCAACTTCACTATCTCTTTCACATAAACATTAGCCAATTGTTCAGCATTATAATCTATTCTTACCGAAATAAAATGGACTGACTTAGTTAATCTATCAACCACTACCCAAATAGAATCAAACTTCCCCAAAGTCTTGGGAAGACCAACCGCAAAATCCATTGTTATCCTTTCCCACTTCCATTCCGGAATAGGTATTCTTTGAAGTAAATCTGCCGGCCTTTGATGTTCATATTTCACTTGTTGGCAATTTTGACAATTCGTCACAAACTCCGCTATGTCTTTCTTCATGCCTGGCCACCAATAAATTCGCTTTAGATCTCTGTATATCTTGGTCACACCCGGATGAATAGAATATCGCAAACCATGAGACTCTGCCAACAATTTCTCAATCACGTCATCTACTCTAGGAACACATATTCTTCCTTTGAAATTGAGCACACCATCCGCATCAAGAGTGGTCTCTTTTGCTTTACCAATCATAGTCTTCTTTCTAAGCTCCTCCAAATTTTCATCTTCAAATTGTTTGGCCTTGATCTCATCAATAAATGTTGCCCTCACTTCAACACTAGCTAACACCCCACCTCTTTCTGAGATGCCCAATCGCATGAATTTAGACTCCAAGGTTTGAATTTCTTGAGCCAAAAGTCGATTGGCTACACTCAAGCAAGCTAAACTACCCATACTCACCGCTTTTCGACTCAAAGCGTCTGCCACCACATTAGCCTTGCCCGGATGGTATTGAATGGTGACATCATAATCTTTAAGCAACTCCATCCACCTTCGTTGTCTTAAATTCAGATCATTTTGAGTGAACACATGTTAGCAAACTACGATGATCGGTAAACACTTCACACTTAACATAATAGAGGTAATGTCGCCAGATCTTAAGAGCAAACACTACCTCTGCCAACTCCAAATCATGTGTTAGATAATTCCTCTCATGCACCTTCAATTGACGCGAGGCATAAGCTATAACATTCTTATCCGGCATTAACACAGCACCCAAACCAGAATGTTAAGCATCACAATAAACAATAAAATCTTTACCTTCAACCAGTAATAGGCGCGGTGGTCAAGAGAGTCTTGAGCTTTTGGAAGCTCTCCTCACATTTTTCAGTCCATTCAAATGATATCTTCTTTTTGGTCAAATTAATCAAGTGAGTGTCAATAGAAGCAAAAATTTTCACAAATCAACGATAATAGCTAGCGAGCCCCACTGCTGCGCGGAATCAAAAACACGCGGATGGGGACAATCTCTCCTCATATGCCCAGGTTCTCCACAATTGTAGCAAGTATGATCAAAACATGGTCTGCCTCCCGTCAAAGACGCTACTCCCTGGCTATCCTGAAAATTATAAGATGGAGTTCCTGAGTAGTTACCTGTAGAGGCGGGCATAGCGCACTGAATTGGCTTGGCTGCCAGTGTTGGCCTCCCTGAACCTCTAGAATACGATCCTTGAAAGTTACCAGAGTTATTGGCCCTTTTTGCTAATGCTTAGCCTGACTGTCTCGCCTCACCCCCTCCACTTTCTTAACATAATCTATTACCTCATTAAAACTCCTCCCTGCAGAAGTCATATGAACATATAATACTTGCAACTCAGAATTCAGTCCCCTAATAAATAAGTAGATCCTCTCCTCCTTAGTAATCACCAATAGAGTAGCATATCTAGACAAAACATGTAACTTGGCCTCATAAGTAGCCACAGACATACCACCTTGTTTCAAAGCCATAAATTCATCTTTTTTACGATCTCTCAAAGTTCTAGGCACATACTTTTCTAGAAACAGAGCATGAAATTGGGTCCAAGTGAGTGGAGGTAAAGTAGAAGATCTGCACTCCATATAAGTTGTCCAACACTGCTTACCCTCACCTTGAAGTTGAAAGGACACAAATTCAACCCCATGTTGATGAATAATACCCAATTTATGAAGCCTCTCATAGCAATCTAGAATGAACGCATACGCATCCTCACTCTCAGAACCAAGAAATATCGGAGGCTTTAGCTTTAAAAACTAAGTCAACATTTTATGCTCATTACCAGTCATGACAGAACCCAACAAAGGACGGAAGAAAGCATCATTACCTCTCGTTCTACCCGTCTTGGGCGCAGTGCTAGCATTAGGGGGATTAGCAGGAGCTTGAGTTGCTTGAACAAATGGAAGCACTCCAGGACCAGCCAACCCTTTCAATAATGACATGATCTGTCGAGCTAACACTGGGTCGATAGGAGGAATACTTGTAGCCTCAGCCTGCACCTCTTCCTCTTGTCCAACCTCTTCAACATTCTCCTCTACACCTTCATGATGCGCATGAGGGTTCTCATTCATATGAGCATTCTCAATAGGAGCTCCATTTCCAGCAGGCACTGCTCTTACACGGCCTCTACCCCTAGATATTCATATACCCCTGCCTCGACAACGGCATCTCGCTGCAGATTCCTCAGCTGGAGCATTGACGGGAGCTACGGGCCTAACGCCGTTATACCTAGTGCTAACCATCTGTGGACAGAAGAGTGAAGAAGGTTAGATACCAATTTGAATCGACATATACCAATTGGAATCAAGTTATAGCACGAAAAGAGACAAGAGAAAATGGAGAGATTTCCTAAAGTCTTATAGCCTCTAGAAGAAAAGTAAAGGTGTCCCCAAGACTCTACTAGACTCGTTTTGGTACATCGAGATCAACGAACCTAGGCTCTGATACCAATTTTTTCACGACCCAGAACGTCGTGATTGGCACCCACACTAACCCTCCGGTGGGAGAACCACTACTACAACTCAAACCAAGCAACTAATCTAAAAACTAAGGCATTTAAGTATATGAAAGCAATTAAGTACTAAGGAAAGAAATAGGGGAGTTCTCATAAACTCCAACAAAAGTCTAACAACGAACTATACAATGCGAAAGAAATAACCTAGAACCTGAAAGTCAATGTACCAAAACATCTAACAATGAACCAAGTCTAAACAAAAAGGAATACAACCCCAATCTAATAAACTAACTAGAACATAGTCGAAGTCTGAAAATGGTGGACATAGACGAAAGAGAACCCATGGCAGCTCGAAAGAATTGGCTCACCCTTGAATTCGAACGATCACTGATCTCCTAAGTGAGGTCTGTCAGTAGCCGCTTGAAGATGCCATGTACTCAATAAAAATAAGAGCAAGTACAGTATCAGTTCACAACCACAGTGTACTGGTAGGATCACGCGGCTATCCCACTAAGTGCAACATAAGCAAGTCAAGACAACATTATAAGCACATGCATATATATCAACATATACACTATTATCAATATTTACGAACAACGAACAACTTCACATTTTATATCAAATCATTGGTCTTCTCATGGAACTCAAACCCCAAATAGTTAGCATACCGAAACGTGGTACCCGATCCCAATGTTATGCCGGAATATGGAAACCGATCCCATATTTAGGCCGGAACGTGGCAACTGATCCAAGTTAGTTATGTCGAAACGTGGCAACCGATCCCATTCACACACCACAATCACAATCACAATCACAAGTATATCTTCAAGATCATACATTTAAGTCATGATTCATGGCATTCATCATTCCTCTTACTCATTTACAACAAGTGTGATCAATAATGCAACATTCATATACATACAAGTATCATAATGAAGCAAGAACAAACATACATCACATAATCATAGAATCACAACCAACACCTACCTCGAAACAAGCTTGAAATCCTAAGTAACTTGATCATTCCCTTTCCAAATTCGTTCCGCTTGTTCTTGGTCTACAAACAATTAATACAACACGGGAATCAACAAACAATCACTAATTACCCGAAACTATAGCAATTCTATGAACCCTAGATCAAACCCATGATCTCAATTATCCAAATTATAGTTGTTTTCACCATAGAATCTATAACAAAACCCTCCCCCATCTATATTCACCCATTCTATTATGTTGTACGGATCGAAAAATAGATTCAGGGAGTGAAAAGCTTACATTTAGTCTCAAGAATGGTGAAAAACGAATAGGAGTCGCCTGGGGTTTGTTCCTTAGCTCTAAAATTTGAAAACTATCAAATAAGGTCGTTTAGGGGTTTATTAACGACCTTAAGTCGCGTCGAGCCCGCCACAGCGGCCATCACCCCGCTATAGCAGCCCCGCCAAAGCGGCAAAAATCCCTGCCAATGTGGGTTACGCGAGACAGTGAGCTAATTAAAGAATTCCAAAATTCCCATTTCATAACACACCTCTAACCAACGACGCTCAGAAAATACCATTTACGCTAAGATCGATTTCGGGAGTTCTACTCACCCAAATTCAATTTTGTAAAGTCGTATGGATTCCTTAACGTGTTATCTATCCCTCATGAAATCAAAAACATGAATACTTCACCCGATTGTTACCTGATTTCCCTACACCTCAAAGACTTCGATTTCATCCAAATCTGGACTACGTTGGAAAATTTCAAGATACTACGAAAAAATTTCCGACCCAAAATTTTCTCCCATTAACTTTTCTATAACGACTGAACTCGATCGTTACAAAGATACAATCAGATTCCCATATTCCTTAAAACTAGGATTAATTAATTATCTTTTTAATTTACTCTTTCACTCCAAATCAACCACTCTCTCTTAATTCTCTCCTCACATATTTATCACTCTATTATCTCCCCTCCTTTTTGATTCAAGAATTTCACAATGCAATTTCATTCCAACAATGACTAATCTACTTTCTTCTTCTTAAGATATCATCATCATGACCGATAAAAATCTTTTGAACCCAAACCTTATTTTGTATTGTTCCTTTCTAACGAGACCAAATCGAAGTAACTATTATAAGGAAATCTTTCCAAATAAATCAATGGATCAGCTAAACAATTCACATTCATCGTCGAAGAATTCACAAACTCTTTATTATCGAAGTCATGGATTTTATGGATTTTCAAGTCTATTTTTGATAAATTCATGATGGTGTGTTGTATCTCTATTTAACAAAAAATTTTCGCCATAGACGACGATAGAAATATAATGGGGAGAAGGATTAAACATGATTTCTTCTATATGTATATGAAATCAATGTTATGTATCTTAGTTTAAAAAGTTTTGAATCATATATCTGGTGTATTTAAACAAGTTAATGTATCTTTTTATTTTCATTGTATGTGCAGTAAGTCTTCATATGTCTATTAGGTATATATACATGTATTTGTATCTGACGAAGAATTTATCAACATGGTAGACATTTTCGTTATATACGTTTTTATATATTGATGTATCTAAAGGATATAATTGATCTGATACATGATCATCTATAATAGATACAAATGTACTTATGAAAATCATTCTTTAAAAAACTCTAACACATGCATCACTATTATTTTAGGTACGATACACCTCACATAAATAATTTATATATTTTAAGATCAACATATAGATACATGTAATTAAGGAACGAAATAAAAACAATTTATTTCTAAGAAGATGAAGTTTTTTATGCATTCAATATTTTTGGAAATTTGATATATATAATTGATACACTTGGACACTGAACATCTATTAGATTAGTCAATTCCTTCTCAATTACTCCTTTTATCAAGGAAATCAGTTACAACCATTTAATTCAAATGAATAAAACATGTATTTCACTTTTTAAATTCATTGGAGACATGTATTTGTCGAGTTAAGATACATGTATCCAAAGAACGAAATATGGTACAAGAAGTAATATTCAAAACGATCGTGAATCCTCTTAATTAGGAACTAAACTAGTGGAATTTATGTAGTGTGTTCTAAATTATATAATGTAAAAACCAAAGATCTATCATTTTAAATTTTAAGAAAAAAGACTCAAGCTCAGCTGTAAAGGATCAAATGTACCACGCGAAAGGATTATATATTAAAGAATAACTAGTGGCCACTAATATTTAACAAGTGAATCTATTTAAAATTATTTGTATTTAAAAAATTTGTAATCACAAACATTTATTGCTAAAATAAAAATGGAAATAGGTGATTTATCAATGTGGCGCCTTATTAGGATATCTCAATGTTTTGATTATACACTATAATTTGCTCATTCGGTAAAATTGTATAAGAATTGAGTAAATTTTAATGGTTTTTACTACTTGTTAGATTTTCAATATTTTGAGAAAAAAAGCAACTTAATATATCCAAATTGCATATCCAAATAAAGCTTTAACTTCAACTTCAAATCATAACTCCATATCGCATGTCTAAACGATCCCTAAATAAAAAGTACAAACAAAACAAGTACCAATAACATAATGGAAAAGTAAAATGATATCAAAGATTTGCATCGCGTATAAACGTGAGAGCTTTGATGTCATCGTCACACTCAAATAACTGCATATAGCTTTCCTTCAAGTCCATTTGCACACCAATTTCAGAATGAATATCTGTATCATGCAACCAAAACATTTGGCATTTGCACACCAACTTCTGAATGAATATCCGTATCATGCAATCAAAACATTTGTGTATCTTTCGCACCAAAAAATAGTAAGGCTGGTTTTCCCAAACCAAAATCAGTATCATGCAAAGGGAAGTTGCACATACTTGAACATAAAACTTTGTCAACTTCATCATTACCTCCCCATTCTGGTGATCTAACACTTTCATTATATATATTAACCAATGTTGACACTATTTCATCTGGTGAAGCTTTGGCACATGAAGCAACAACTTTATTCACCGTATCCCTGATTAATATTATGAAATTATGTAATTCCATCTTGGTCTCTCCTGGAATGAATTTTATCGGAACATCGATTCTAAAATTCCCCATAGAATTGTGCACTTGTGGTAAAGATGTTTTAGAACGTAAATTCAATGGAAAGTCCATTAGAGAAGGTCTAACATACCCATTTATGGTTGCCGAAGCGCGGATGAAAGCCCTCCATAGGAGTGCTGTAATAATTTCAACCCTTGATGGTTGAAAAGTCAAAGCTCCACATGCTTCATCGATGCATTTTTTTCTAAGCCTTGACATAGCAGCCTCATGAACAACGAATTTCTTAACAATAATATCTTGGTGTATACTTGGAATATAGGTTGACTTAAAAAGTCCTGATATATCTCTTGTCGGAAAACTATTACCCAAATTAAAGCTTAGAAAATTAATCTTCTCAACAGGGGTTTCCATTTTACACACTCTTGCCCACTCAAAAAGAAATTTAAAATCTGAGAAACCATCCATTGCAGGGTGTGAACCACTTAATGAGACTGCTAGGCCACCACATTCAAACTCGGTTACTTGTGCGGTTACAATTGGTGAAACCATTAAATTAGTTTGATCTATATTTTTGTTTACATGTGGCCAAAATAAAGATGCAAGACTAAGGTCCTTGCGTGTTTTCTCTAAGAAATTATCCAACTTACAATTGACCTTGGCCTTAGTGTAGGAAACACCTTGATCAAGACAAAGAATCGAACATTCATCTTTATCGTACCTTCCTGCTGCTGGATAAACATAAGTTAATATCTTTGAAAGGGATTGTTCGAGTCGTTCATCGATGGTGGAGTTGTTGATGAAATTATTATTATTAGCATAGAAAAGAACAAACGGGACGTGTTCTTTCTCAGATAATTGGTCGAAAAACGAGAGCTCGTAACGTTGAAGGTGAGGGCGAGTAGGTAAACATGGCTTTATGAGTTTCGTCCATAAGATTTCAACTTTTATGCAATCTTTTTGATTGACAAATCTTATTTCCATTGTTTTGATGGGAATAAAGAAAACTAAGACAGAGAATGGAAAAAGTCAATGAGGTGCAATTGTTCCTTGGTAAGTTCCCAACTATATATAGCCAAAAAAAAGGTGCAAGTCAAAGCTATGCTTCGAGAAAATTTAATGTAAAGAAATCCTTAATTAAAAAGAAGGAAAAAAGTATTAATTATAAGATACTCAACAAATTACTATGGTATGAATAACATACTCTAGCAACAGTTGTATTAATTAACATTTCAGTTTCTTTATTTATTATCCATGACTAGATATAAGTAGCTAAGAGCCCGTTTGGATTGACTTAAAAAAAGTAATTTTAAGTCAAAAATGAAAAGTCAAACTGAAATGACTTTTAAGTCAAAAAATAAAAAGTAAGGGGAGACCTACTTTTGATTTTTGACTTATTTCAAGTTATTTTTAACTTATTTTAAATCATTTTTTACCTTGTCAAACACTTCCTAACTTAATTTAAGTCATTTTTGACTTATTTTAAGTTATTTTTATATTTGTCAAACATATCCAAAAGTCAAAAAATGACTTAAAAATAGTTTGACCAACTTTTAACTCAATCCAAACACCTTCTAAATCTCATAACTAACATTATGAAAATTAGAATAGGGATAAGTTTTTAATAGGGATAAGTTTTTTAAAAAAAACTTAATGCCAAAGGGGCAATCTCTTTTATTAGGGAAAATTATGCAAAATAGCAAACATTTAGCCTATATTAGGTATTATAGCTACCGTTTAATAAAATTGTAATTTCGGCTACAGTTTCTCAAATTCTTGCTATTCGCTTGATTTGTATAAATCCAGAATTTGTATAATTCGATTCCTGGTTGTATAAATCCAGAATTTTGTATATGCTTACCCTAGTTATTTGTATACGATTTATGAAAAATTCATAATAAATTACTTTGTTTGTATATTGGCAAGGTAAGAAATCAATCTATCCTATCTTTAGGTAAGAAATCACGATCCCCAATTAATGGGATTTGATCTAAAAATATGGAAACTAAATATAAAAAATATATGTATAAGATACATATTTCTCAACACTCCCCCTCAAGTTAGAAAGTGAATATCATGAAATCCTAATTAACTTGTTGTGCAATGTCACAAATTGATCTTTTACTAAAGCCTTTGTAAAGATGTCTGCTAATTGAAAGTTCATAGGAACATATGAAGGACTTATCGTCTTTGCTTGCAACTTTTCTCAAACTATGTGACAGTATATTTCAATACGTTTTGTTCGCTCATGAAAGACCGGGTTCACTGCAATATGTAAGGCAGTTTGATTGTCACACAATAATTTTGCAGGAGTTACATGTGAGACCTTAATTCTTGAAGTAAATAGTTGATGAACCATGTGAGTTCTAAACAAGTGTTTGTCATAGCTTGATACTTCGTTTATGGTGATGCTCTAGAAACAACTAATTGTTTCTTTGATTTCCATGAGATAAGTGAATTTTCAAGAAAAATACATTATAATGTGACAGACCTTCTTGTGGCTCGACAATTACTCCAATCTAAATCACAAAAGGCCTTTAAAATAAGATTGTTTGTGGGAAAAAATAACAAACCTTGACCTGGAGTACCCTTGATATATTTGAGAATTCGCACAACAGCATCCCAATGAGGTTTTCTAGGCTTATGCATAAATTGACTAAGTGTTCGAACGGAATAGACAATGTCAGGCCTTGTGACGGTGAGATAAATCAATCTGCCAACTAATCTTTTGTATTTAGTTGGATTGTTCAATATAACTCTATCTGTAGAAGGTAGCTTCAAATTTTTTTCCATTAGAAACTTTTCAGGCCTTGCTCCTAAGATTCCTGAATCTTGTAGAATGTCTACTGCATATTTTCTCTGAGACATAAAGATGCATTTCTTTGAACGAGAAAACTTAATCCCTAAAAAGTACTTCAAATCTCCAAGATCTTTAATGCGGAAGCGTTTGAGAAGAATCTTTTTGATGCGTTCAATTTCTTGAAGATCATTTCCTATGAGAAGTATGTCGTCAACATATATAAGTATTGTTTGAATGATGTACCTTTTGCCTTTGTTAACATGGAATAATCAGTCTTTGATTGTTGAAAACCAGCTTTACGAATAGCTTCTGAAATGTGAAAACCAATTTCTCGATGCTTGCTTAAGGCCACACAAGAATTTGTGAAGCCGACATACAGTGTTCTCCCCTGTCGGTGTAGACCTGGTGGAGGTTCCATGTACACCTCTTCATGTAAGTCTCTGTGAAGAAAAGCATTTTTGGACATCCAACTGATAAGTGAACCAATTTCTAGTAGAAATAATTGTAAGTAGACAACAAAGTGTTGTGAGTTTTATTATAGGAGAAAAAGTTTATTAATAGTTGATTCCCTCAATATGAGTATATCCCTTTGCGATAAGATGAGTCTTATAACGCTTAACGCTCAATTGTTCCATCCAATTTGTATTTGATTTTATAATCCCATTTGCATCCAATGGGTTTCTGACCATCAAGGAGTGGAACTAAGCTCCAAGTCTTATTTTGTTTTAGTGCTTCTCATTTTGCATTAATGGCTTGTTGTCAATGTGGATCAAGAATGGCCTGAGCATATGAAGAAGGCTTTGTGTGGCCTGTAATGTTAGCTGAAAAAGTACAATGTGTTGAAGATATGCAAGAATAAGAAAGAATATGAGAGAGAGGATATCGAGTACCTGATGTTGAACTTGGCATGGTAGAAGATTGATTGACTTGAGTTGGCAACATGCAGTCTTTATGACATTCTTTATGCCATTCAGGAGTTTTTTTAGACGAGCAAATTGTCTTAAAAGAGGAGATGAAGGAACCACAACATCCGAAGTAACTGGAACAGTTTCAAGAATTTCAGCTGACGTCAGAGTTTGAGCGAGTTGATTGGGATTGGTAAGATTGTTATCTGTTATAATTTCAGATTGGGTAGGATTGCTAGAAATAATTTCAGACCGAGTAGGATTGCTAGAAATAATATCGTTTGGATAGGATCGCTAAAAATATCCTTTGTAATCGTGGGTTCTTGAGATTCTACTCTTTGAATGATATTAGGTTGAGAAAAAGATGGTGAAGAGGACCAATTGTCAATTATGATAGAGGAGGATTGAGATGATAGTGTCACGACCCGAGCCTACACCCTGGACGTGGCCGGCACTCGAGAACCATTGCTGGTCCCCAAGCGAACCCTCATCCTGGCTGACTACAAGCGGAAAACTGATTTAAGCATACAAAACTTAAAAAGTGAATAAAATTCATGAAACTGAAATACAAAGCTTTAACTCAAATGAAAAACTCTGAATAAAATAATATATTCAACTCGCCATAAATAGGCATCTAAAGTCTTTAAAATATTTAGCAAAATAAATGAATAGACTTCTGAAACTCTA
>NW_006239432.1:349508-349583 GCF_000226075.1 Solanum tuberosum
AGAATCTGAAAGAAACTGAAGAACTTACCTGGCTCAATGCAACTCACATAACTGAACTCATTTCAATATAAAGCA
>NW_006239432.1:350536-361282 GCF_000226075.1 Solanum tuberosum
ATCTTTAAGAATCTTGAAGAATCTTGAAGAAGAATTTGATTAGAAATCTTGAAATCCTAGCTTGAAGGTAAACAATCAAGAAGACCTTTCTTGAGATTCTTGAATTGGTTTCTTGAAATCTCTATGGCCAAAATTTTTGATTTTCATGAGTGAAGATGAAAATCTGATTGTTTTGAGCTTTTTTCTTAGTCAATAAATTCGTTGATGGTTTTCTTGAAAGTAAAAAGACAAAAAACGATTATTTTCAATATTTTCCCGTCGGCTAATTCGTAACAGCACTGTATAGGTTACTAAAATAGTCATAACTTTTTACTCAGATATTGGATTGACGTGGAACAGGTGGGGTTGGAAAGTAGATTCAATTACCTTTAATTGTATAGGTTATGGCTCACGTAACTCTTAATATTCTAAGAGATATGGTCGTTTAAAGTTGATCTAAGCAGAATCTTACTTCAAAACTTAATGAAACTTCAAGAACACTTATCAAGAACTCTAATCTTTAAATTTCAAGAACAAAATTACGCTGAATAAATCATGATTGGTGTGTGGGTGAAAGAACCCAACACTATGGAAGCTTACATACCTCTTAGGGATCAAACCCATGGCGACAATCCGCAACAACTCTCAAGAATTTCGACGAACGCTTCGATCCTTTTTCTTTTCTCCTCTTTTCTCTTCTTCTTTTCTCTTGTTTTCTCTCAACTAAAAACCCTAGGCATAAACTAGGATTATAAAACTGAACCTAATCAGACTATACCCTTAAAATATTACTAAAAACGAATTAAATCTGATTGGATAAGGAAAAGACCAAATACCCCTTACTATTTCCGGTATACTTTCCTTAACTGGACAGCCTAACTTCAAAAGGCCATATCTCACTCATCCGACCTCTAAACTTAGCAAACTCGGCGGCGTTGGAAAGATAATTCAAAGGTCGTTTCTACAGTATCTGGTAGCACACCTAACTCATCTTGAGCTAGGAGTTATGGTCGTTTGAAGTCAACCCAAAACTCATACTTAAACATAACTTGCAAATTTTCAGATTTTGCTATTTCCAATTTAATTCTTTTTGAAACTCAAGGTGCTACATCTAGTGAACTTAACACTTAAGAAATTTTAAATTCCTCGGTAAAATCCTACTCACAACGAAGGATGGTTCAAGTCTTAATTCGAAAAAAATTCTGGGGTGTTACAGATAGTAAGGTCGAAGTTGGAGTAACTAAACTAAAAGGAAAGATAGTTTCAGAAAATTATTTGACATCACGACTTACAAAAATTGTTTGGTTTCTAGGTAATAAAGCTTGTAACATTTCTATCCAATAGGATAACCAACAAAGATGGAATATTTGGCCCGAGAATCAAACTTTTGTTTATGTTGAACAACAGTAGCATAGCACAAACAACCAAAAACTTTTAGGTGACTAAAGGATGGTGACCTGTGATATAGCAATTCATAAGGTGACTTAGAATGTAACAATGGGGTTGGTAATTGGTTAATAATATAAACAATAGTCAAAAGGTGATTGGCAAATAAGTTTGAAAGCGTAAAGCTCGTGCAACATTTAAAATTTGACGATACTTGCGTTCGACTACCTCATTGTATTGTAAAGTTGAAACACAAGTTCGTTGGTATTCGATTCCATGAGACTGAAAAAAAAGTTTCATTGGTTCAAATTCTTTGCCATTGTATGTCCTAATGTTTTCAACTGAAGCATGAAATTAACTTTTTGTAAGTGATATAAAAAGATGGCAAAAGATGAGAAGTTTCAGACTTGTATTTCATAAAGAAATAACCAAGTACATCTTGTAAAATATCTAAACAGTAAGAAAAAAAAACGAGTCCCTGAATCAGGTTGTACTCGATGTGGACCCCAAACATCGCAATGTAACAAGTCAATTGGAGCACGAGTAGATATATTACTCAATGGAAATGCAAGCTGTGTCTGTTTAGCCAAAGGACAACCATCACAATTATTATCAAAGGAAACACTACGAGAAGGTAATAGTGGATCAATTAATCTGAGGTAAAAAGGTGACGGGTGTCCTTGATGCATGTGCCATAAATTTTTTGATTGTTAAACTTGATGAGAAATGGGTGAATTTTGTACCGATGACATATAATAGAGACCACCATGATGCTTATCCAATCCAATCATCCACCAAGTCCCGCAATACAAAAAAAGTGAGAAATAGAAGGGCATAACAATTTAAGTTATTGATAAGTTTACTAACAGACATTAAATTTAAACGAAAAGATGGAACATGTAAAACATTGTTTAAGGTAATGTCTGAGTTAAAGGGAATTGTGCCAGTGGAATGAATTGATACTGGTGACCCATTGGGCAAATTGACAATGGGTATAGATGGGGATTTTGTTTGAGTGAAGAATGTGGAATCAGAAGTAATTATGTGATCAGTTGTTTCACTATCCAAGATCCATGGCCTAGTGAATGCAGAATTAATTGAAACATTATGAAAAAGAGATAAACCTGTTGTATTTGCATAGGCATCGCTATTACTGGCAGAATTATTATTTTGAGTGAATAAGCTTACTGCCTGAGCAATCTGCCGAAGTTGTTATGCTGAAAATCCATGTGAACTGCTGGCATCTTGCGAGTCAACCCTCTTTCTTAGATTGAGAAGATTCGATCACATTAGCATGAGAAGTATTACCCTGAGATCCATGTTGTCGTCGATAACTTTGATTTCCTGAGTTGTTGAGAGACCAAGTGCCATTTTTAAACTTACATCTGTCCTCTGTATGACGTTTTCTTTTGCAATGAAATTTTTGTGTGCAGCAGTTCTCAATTGTGTGCCCTTCTCGATTGCAATGCTCACAATGTTTATCCTTGGGTTTGTAGAAAAAATTATATGTACGTCTTTGAAGTGCAGCAGCGATAGAGAAATTTTTTGTTGATTCCGACGTCATTTGTCTCTGTGTTTCCTCTTGAATAACAAGTGAATATGCTTGACGTACATTAGGAAGGGGATACATCATGAGAATATTAGATCAAAATATATTATAGATATCATTTAGACCCATTAAAATTTGCATTACACGGTCTTCTTCAATTTGATCTGTGTGCGCTTTAATTTGTTTGCATGTACGTGGGAGGTGTTCGAAATATATCCAACTCATCCCAAAAGATCTTTGAGTTTTGTGAAATATGAAGAAACATTCATGTTACCTTGTGAGAGTAAAGCCAGTGATTTTTTAATCTAATATATTGTTGGTGCATTCTTTTGTGAAAATTGATATTTATGATCTTGCCATACTTGGTGAGCAATCTTGGCATGGATGACTTCTTTAGCTAGAACAGGTTCCACCGAATGAGCAAGCCATGATAAAATCATATTATTGCATTTATTCCACAATGCATACTCTGTTGGCTTATTTGTTTCTGGCGGTGGTTCAATTGATCCATCAATAAAAGATACTTTGTTGTTGGCTATGAGAGCATGTATCATTGATTTGCTTCAAGATGGATAATTGATCCCATTCAACTTAATTAGAACAAGCATGAGGCTGAAATGATCTGAATGTTGAAGAAAATATGAATTTGATGAATCCATATTGTTACTCTTATTATTAGTGTTTGGATTTTTTGAATGATCAAGCTAGCGTTGATACCATCTTAGAAAAAGAGAGAACAATATATTTTGGTGAAGTATCTTTCTTTATTCACAGACTGATATATATACAACTTGATACAAATCAATCTATTCTATCTTTAGGTAAGAAATCATGATCCCCAATTAATGAGATTTGATCTACATATGGAAACTAAATATACAAAATATATGTATTTCTCAACAATCTAGCTTCCAATGGGTTGAATCTCAGAGATTAATATCAACATCTAAAAACTAAATTATAGCCCAAAACTTCAAACTTAATATCTAATATACTCAGTACATTGGATACAGGTGAAGAAGAAAATTCTTCAAGACAATAGCAACATATTAGATTTTCTTAACCAAGTCTTGATTTAGCATCAAAAGGACACCATAGAGTGCTCACCAGGTGCATAATTTATAACCATATAAATTTCTTTAAACTTTGATATTTGCATTCTAGCGAAATGACTATTGTTTACTATCAACTTCCTTTCATATAATTAAAATTTGCATCAAATGAAATAAAAACATTAATGAATTACTAGTTAATCTGTGGACCTTCTTCTTATATGATTAACTTTGTCTAGGTTAATGATTTCTTTTGAATCCACTAGATAGTTCCTGGAATTGTTATAATGAAAGTCACCTACAAAACAAATAACCAAGTTAGTTAAAAAATTAACAAGAGTGCTTCCTTTTCGAAGGGAATATAATTAATGTTATTTCACCCAAGTCTATAATACTATGTAGGCATTTGGACATGCGATATAGAATCATGTGAGTTTCTATAAAATTATGTGTATTTAGAAGCTTGTAGTCGTATACATTTATAGATAAAAAGACATGGACATATGCGATTTTGATTAGTGCATGCAGCCTCTTAGTATATTCCGTTATATATATCTTGTTTTATAAACTATGTTTTGCTCATTTGGTATGATTGTATAAGAAATGAGAAAATTTTGATAGTTTTCATAATTTATCGGATTTTCATTATTATTGAGAAAAAATAAAACTAAAGAAACTCAAATTGCATATCCAAACAAATCCTCTACCTCAAATCAATATTATTTCAAAATACGATTTCAAATCATAACTCCATCCCAGGTCCAAATGATTCCTAAATAAAAAGTACAAACAAAACAAGTACCAATAGAAACTCACAACGTTTGGCTTTAGACCAACAGAATTTGCTACCTCTCCTTTGTAACAGATAAATAGTGTTAATCGCGAAAATTATGGTATACTTAAAAGGTTTTTGGCAGTTGTTGAAAAAAAAAAATTGCATATAACTTTCCTTCAAGTCCACTTGCACAGCAACTTCAGAATGAATATTCGTATCATGCAACCATAACATTTGTGTATCTTTCATGCCAAAAAATAGTAAGGCTGGTTTTCCCAAACCAAAATCAGTATCATGCAAAGGGAACATGCACATACTTGAACATAAAACTTTGTCAACTTCATCATTACCTCCCCATTCTGGTGATCTAACACTTTCATTATATATATTAACCAATGTTGACACTATTTCATCTGGTGAAGCTTTGGCACATGAAGCAACAACTTTATTCACTGTATCCCTGATTAATATTATAAAGTTGTGTAATTCCATCTTGGTTTCTCCTGGTATGAATTTTATCGGAACATCGATTCTAAAATTCCCCATAGAATTGTGCACTTGTGGTAAAGATTTTTAGAGCGCAAATTCAATGGAAAGTCCATTAGAGAAGGCCTAACATACCCATGTATCGTTGTTGAAATGCGGATTAAAGCCCTCCAAAGGAGTGCTGTAATTATTTCAACCCTTGACGGTTGAAAAGTCAAACCTCCATCTGATTCATCCATGTACTTTTTTCTGAGCCTTGACATAGCAGCCTCACGGATGACAAATCTCTTAACAATAATATTTTTATCTATAACTGGATCATAAGTTGACTTGAAAAGTCCTGATATATCTCTTGTTGGAAAAATGTTACTCAAATTGAAGCTTAGAAAATTAATCTCCTCGACAGGAGTTCCCATTCTACACACTTTTGCCCACTCGAAAAGAAATTTAAAATCTGAGAAACCATCCATTGCAGGGTGTGAACCACTCAATGATATTGCTAGACCACCACATTCAAACTCGGTTACTTGGGCAATGACAATAGGTGAAACCATCAGATTAGTTTCATCTACATTCTTATTTTCATGTGGCCAAAATAAACCCGCAAGACCAAGGTCCTTGCGTGTTTTCTCTAGGAAATTATCAAGCTTACAATTGACCTTTGCCTTAGTGTAGGAAACACCTTGATCAAGACAAAGAATCGAACATTCATCTTTGTCATACCTTCCTGCTGCTGGATAAACATGAGTTAATATCTTTGAAAGGGATTGCTCAAGTCGTTCATCGATGGTAGAGTTGTTGATGAAATTATTATTAGCATAGAAAAGAAGAAATGGGACATGTTCTTTCTCAGATAATTGGTCGAAAAACGAGAGCTTGTAACATTGAAGGTGAGGGGGAGTAGGTAAACATGGTTTTATGAGTTTCGTCCATAAAATTTCAACTTTTATGCAATCTTTTTGGTTGCCAAATCCTATGTCCATTGTTTTGGTGGTATGGAGATAGAGAAGTGAACAAGGCTACAAGAGGTACAATTGTTTCTTTGTAAGCTCCCAACTATATATAGCCAAAAAAAAAAAGAATTTTTAAACATTTTGACTATGAATAGATCCAAAAAATATATTTAGCATAATTTAATTTGACTCAATGATGTGATAAAAACATTTTGACTGTGAATAGATTTTAATAATATGTTCAACCAAAATCTGGTTTGAGTTAATGAAGTGATAAAATTATTTTGACTGTGAATAAATCCAAATAATATTTTCAAACTAAATTCGATTTAAGATAATGAAGTGATAAAAACATTTTGAATAGAGATACATAAATATGCCCTTTAATTTGTCCTCGTTCTATATTTATGCCCTCCAACTTTTAGTGTACACAAATACACTTATTAAGCTTATATAAAATTGAACAAAGAGACACACACGTCCTACATGACAATTCACGTCCTACGTGGTGTCACATGGGACTCATGTGTCTAATTGTTCAACTTTATACAAGTTTAAGTGGCTACTTATGCACACCCAAAGTTGGAAGGTATAAATGTGAAATCAGACCAAGTTAAAGGGCACATTTATGTATTATGCCTAATACTAAACATGACTTTTAACTTGCCTTTAGCAGGTAGGTATAACCTTTAACTTTATCAGTGCACAAATAGGCACTTTAACTATCCAAAACTTGAATAAATGAACACTTGAATTCTATCTGGCAAAATACGTGAAATACATTGATCAAGTCATGCACGACAGAGGTAAATTCGAGTGTTTATTTGCTCAAGTTTTGGATAATTGAAGAGCCTATTTGTACACTAATAAAATTAAAGGTCATAGTTTTCAACTGAATTCAAGTTAAGAATAATGTTTATATATTATGCATATACAATGTATACACATAAAGAACCACATATATACATACAACTATATCATTTAATGAATTTTATATATAAATATTCATTTTCAAATCAAATTTCCATTTTTATCCTTGCTATGTATGTTGGTTTTAGGATAATTTGGTTGATTGAAAAAGTTGTTTGGGGGGTCATTTTATTTGTTTTAATTTTGCTCATTCTCGTAATTATGCAATAAAATTTCTAAAAAAATAATTTTTTACTATAACAATCTTGTGTGGGAGGGTTTTAACCGCTGCCAAATCATGAGTATTAAAATTTTGTATTACGGAGGTTATGAACCCAAATTAATTAAAATTTAATTATTTGTCCAAAAAAAGATTGTGGAGGTGATAAACCCTAGCTAAATAAAACTTAATGATTTGTTAAAAATGATTGTTAAATGAAATATTATATAGGGTTTTTTAAATCGTTGTAACTGTAAATTAGGGATGGTTTTTAAAAAAAACCCAAAATGCAATTACACCCCCCGCAATATGAGCGGGTTTTGTAGGGATTTTAATTACACATAATATATAAACGTATCATTTAACTTGCCTTAGCTAATATCTATGTCCTCCAACTTTGAGTATGCACAAGTAAACATTTTAACTTGTATAAAATTGAACAAATAGACACATGTGTCTTATTATGTAGCGTCTGACCTAACAATTTATGTCATACATGGAATCCACGTGCGTAGAACCGTTTATATATCATGCATATGGCCTGCAGTAATCAAGTGTTTATTTGATCAAATTTTGAATAGTTAAAGTGTCTGCTTGTGCACTGATAAAGTTAAATAACATAGTTGCCAGTTACAGTCACGTTAAGAGTCATGTTTATGTATATAACCACAACAAACTTATCATATTCTACCTCCTTGCCTTTTTAGTGACATATATAGATTTAGGGTGTGTTTGGTGTAAAAGAAAAAAAATAGAAAATATTCTTTGAAAAAAAATAAGTGATTTTTTTATAAATAAATAAAAATATTTATATATAATTTATTCAAATTAAACACCATTGGAGGTGGGACAAGCTTGGGTAGGAGTGTGGGGGTGGGGTGGAGTTGGGGTTTTGGAGGGTGGGAGTGGAGATGGTCTCTACTAGAGAATGGGGAGGATAATTAATGTAAAATGTCATTCAAGAAATGTGTTTTTCTTAGTTCTTATTTTAAGAAATTTTTTTAAAAAAAAGTATTCTCCAACATATTTTACCAATCCAAATGAAAATATTAAAAATATTTTTCGTCGTATCGAGCACATCATTATAGTGCAAAAATTATCCAGAAAATTATGTATTATTTTCTCCATTTCTAGATAAATGATATTTTTAACGTAGGCACACCTTTTAGGAAGTTATGTATTCTTAGAAAATAAGGAGTGTTATTTTACTAAATTTATCCCTAATTAAATGTCTTAAACAAAGAAGTGATTATTTGATAGTGTAAAATTCTATGTATTAAAATAATGGTACTTTTGAAAGAACAACCAAGATCAATTGCTTTTTGAAATTCTAACACCATAAAAATCATCTTTAGCATCAATTAATTTACGGCAATAGCTAAATATACACATTTAAGAGACAATATTATGAGTTTTAAACCTACTCTTAAAAAATTATTACTTATAACAGTTTAATTACGGATTATAACATATCAATTAAATTTAACTTTATTTAAAAATCAGTTAAAATTTACTTTATTAAATAATTAATTTTTTTATATTTTTATATTATTAATTATTTAATTATATTGATTGCAACTCCTTTTATATAATTAATAGGTGAGAGAAATAATATTAATGAGAGAGAATCAATTTGTAATTATCTATTACACCTTTAAGGGTATTTTTAACTTATTCAAATAGTCTTTATTACTAATGACTATTGGGCCTTAATTATTTTTTAAATAAATTTATCACCGTATATTTAACATGTAATTTCTCTCTTTAATCTTTTTTTTTGCTTTTCTTGATGTTTTTTATTTAAATTTTGATATTGTTTTATTTTAATCTGATTTTTTAGAATTAAGAATTCTATATATTTTGAAAATTTGATTTCATTTTTATTTTAATTAATCTAAAACTTGATTTCTTGAGAGAAAAACCGTTTACTTAAGTTTTGAACTTTTTTGGTGTGTTTTCTATATCTAAAATACTGTTTTGTTGGTGAAATAAGTATATTTAATTGTGAAATTTGTTGATATATATATAGATAATATGAGATCATAAAATCTTTAATAAGGATTTCTTAAGTTTTAGCTTTAAATATGATTAAAAAAATCACACTTGAATACGGAATATAAATTGAAGAGAGACAAAAATATAGAACTTGTATTAATTATTGCAGTTTAGTACTTTTAATTACATGTTTGATTTTTGGGTGATGTATATTTCTTTTGCTACAATTTCTGACAACAATATATAATATGCATTGTTTTACAACCAAATTTACTCTTCCCGGATTTATACCCGTTGGATACTAATTTTATACTATTTTTATTTTTTGTCTTTGTTCTAAAATTTCAAGTTGGATACCAAGTGTATATAAATTGGATAAAACATTAACTTGTTTTAGATTTTCTAATTTGGTTGAAATATCAGTTACATTTTATTTTTTTTTTCATTTTCAAGTGGGATATCTATTGGATACCAATTGAATACAACATTAACTTGTTTAGGTTGTCTAATTTGATTGAAATCTCAACCACATGTTGATTTTTCAATTTTCCTACAAAAGTAAAAATACATATGTTATTTTAAAACAATTTCATATGTTATTATAGAATACAAAAGTAAAAGCACATATGTTATATCAGTATACAAATTTCATACAATTCTTATTCACACATTTCTTACCTATTTCAAGCCAAAAGTTATCAATTATTCATACCAGGATCAGGCCACTAGAATACCAAAATAACTCCAACTTAGAAATATTAATTGTCATTTCTTTAATAAATAGTATACCGAATTCATTACATTATTATTCTCACAATTCGTTACAATATAATACCAAAAAAAAAAGTCCAATCAAACCAAAAATCGTACCAAAACATTATCGATTGTCATACTGCTTGGTAGTATAAGTATACAAATTCCAAAGAAAATATTATCTATTTTTTTAACCAAAAATATACCCCCCAAAAAAAATTCGTCAGACAAATAATGAACAAATTCAATGTTCATACCAAAATATAACATTATACATTTTTTTTAAAATGCCATAATTCAAATTATTGTACACAACAAAAAACCTGAAATCAATATACAAATTTCATATAATTATTATGCACATTTTTCATACCTATTTCATGCCAAAATTATACTTATTTCATGACATAAGTCGTCACTTTTTCACAACAGAATCATGCCACTATAATACCAAAATAATACCACTTTTAACTATTAATTGTCATTTATTAGACAAATAGTATACGAAATTCATTCAAATATAATTCTAAAATCGTACCAACATGGTATAACCAATATACCAAATTCAAATAAATTTTATGTAATTTTTTAACCAGAAACATACAAAAAAATGAATGTTCAAACAAAAATCTATACCAATTTCAAACAAATTTTATGTAATTTCAAAAGTGAATATTCATACCAAAAAC
>NW_006239432.1:361501-363052 GCF_000226075.1 Solanum tuberosum
AAAATAAAGATTATTGAATAAAAACGAATATGAATTAGATGAGAGTGACAAGAATTCTGGAAAAACATCGAAGAGAGAGAAACGTGGAAGAAAATGGATGAAATCGGAATTTTTAATTAATTTTAACAAATTAGAGTGAAATAAGGAACTAAATATTCTTAATTAGTTTTGAATTTCCCTTAATTTATGCTAATTAATAATTATCTTCAATCAATTCAAATTTAATTAACACACTTATTTCCGTTTTTTTATCTTCTTTTTTTCAGAAACGAATTATTTTATTTTTTTATCTTTATATTTTTTTCAAAACAATTTTTTACAATTATTTTTAAAAAAAACTTTTTTTTTAAGAAACTGTTACAACCTGAAATTTTTTATTGTTACAACTTGAAAGTTTAATTCTACTGCTATAACTTAAAAATATTAATCTAATATATGTCATATATGAAATTTTCACTTAAAATAATGGTACTTTTGAAATAACAAGCAAGATCAATTGTGTTTTGAAATTCTAACACCATAAAAATGATCTTTAGCAGCAATTAATTTACGGCAATAGCTTAATTGCCGTTTAACACATATTTTTAGCGTTATTTAACACTCTTTGTAAATGTTCTCAAGGCCTATAGCGACACTGAATCCAAAGACAATTAACTAGCTAATGTCGGTAAAGACTTTATTACTCTTTGTTAATGTTTATATTTATTGCTGCTAGAAGGTGTTTTCGTTGTAGTGGCATCACTTATTTTGAAACAAAATAAAAGGGCTAAAAAATCACTAGTTTAGGAACGGAGAAAGTACATACTTTTTGTTATGGATTCGGTATCATGGGCAGAGCTACAGTGTACTAAGTGTGTCGTGTGTCGTGTGTTCGAGTCTCATTAGTTGAGTTTCAAAAATGAATAGTAGTCCCTAGGGTGGCAAAAGCAAATTCAATCTTTCCAATTCATCCAACCCGCGTGTTTGTTAGATCAACCCATTCAAATTTATCAAAAATTGAGTTTATGTGTAGCCCAAAATGACTAATGAGAAAACTTGTCAAAATATTTTTAAAATATTTTTGGAAAAAAATTGATATATTATATATAACCATAATAAAAAATAAAAAAATAGTTAGGTACTAAAATATTTTTAAAGAACAAATATATAATTAAAACTTGGTAAAAATTTAATAGCTACTAAAATAGTTTTGAAGGCATTTTTGAACATCTTCTCTTTCTAAAATAATACCCAATTTTTTTCCTTGGACGTTTAACTTTTTCTTTCTCATTTAATTTTGTGAATAAACAAATTATTATGAAACTTAAGAACAAAAGAACAATATAATAAGGAAGACAAGAAGAATATCACACAAGAGAAACAATATAAGATTACTTTCTTTCTTTCAAGTGTACTCAACATTATTCTCAACACCACTATTTATAGGATTACATTGAGGAATACCAAAGGGTGTCATAAACATTACAATAAACCTTGAGAATTACTACCCATTAAGGAGGAAATAAACCTAGGAGTTATGGTCATCCAATTAACTATATTATCAACAACATT
>NW_006239433.1:0-1069 GCF_000226075.1 Solanum tuberosum
CGACTTTACAAAATTGAATTCGGGTTAGTAGAACTCCTGAAATTGATCTTAGCGTGAACGATATTTTTTTAGTGTCGTTGGTTAAAGATGTGTTGTGTAATGGGGGTCTTGCAATTATTAAAATAGCTTACTGTTTCGTGCTAGCTTCTTTGGCGGTGATGTTGGTCGCTCTAGCGGTATCTATGTAGCGGGGTGGGGCCTGTTGTGGTGGGCCAGACGCGACTTAAAGTCATAAATAAACCCCAAAATGTCTTTATTCTGCACTTTTCAGTTTTTAGAGCTAATGAACAAACCCCAGGCGATTCTTGATAGTTTTCCACCATTCTTGAGACTAAAGGTTAGATTTTAAATCCCCGAATCCATTTTCGATCCGTAGAACATAATCTAATGGATAATTATCGATGGGGAAGGATTTTCATCTAGAAACTATGGTGAAAAGACCGTAGTTTGGATACTTAGGATCATGGGTTTGATCTAAGGTTGTTAGAATTGTTAGTAATCTGAGTAATTAGTGATTTTTTATTGATTCCCGTATTATATTGATTGTTCGTAGAGCAAGAATAAGCGAAACGAATCCCAAAAGGGAACGATCAAGTTTCTTAGGGTTTCAAGCTTGTTTCGAGGTAGGTGATGATTGTGATTTTATGTTGGTGTGGTATATGTTTGTAATTGCTCATTATAATGCATGTATGTATGCGAATGTTGCATTATTGATCACCCTAATAAGTAATGAGGATAATTGAAAAACTGTATTCCATGAATCACCTCTTCTTGTATGATTGTGAGAATATACAATTGAAACGACCCCAAAAATGCCCGAAAATGTGCTTCGGAAACACCTAGAATTGTAATTTCCATATATCTCAAAATCCGTGCATGATTTCGGAAATTCGACTTCATATTCTTATTCAGGGGGTCAATTGAGTGGGAAATGGGTCTAACCCGAATTTTAGAGCAACCGTATCAAAATTCGAAAATCACAAAAATGCGATTTGGAAGGGTCCACTTTAAAGGGGAATATCTCTTAGCACACAAGGAACTGGAAGGGCCACAACCTATTAAATTAAAG
>NW_006239433.1:3994-13355 GCF_000226075.1 Solanum tuberosum
TATGCGAATTCTCTGTAACTTTCGGTCGACTTCTGCTTCATTTTCTCGAAGGAGTAGCGATCAGGAACGATCTCCACATTGTAGGCGAATCATTCGATGAAGTCCTTAGTGAAACGACCCCAAAAATGCCCAAAAATGTGTTTCGGAAACACCTATAATTGTAATTTCCATATATCTCATAATCCGTGCATGATTTCGGAAATTCGACTTCATATTCTTATTCAGGGGGTCAAATTGAGTGGGAAATGAGTCTAACCCGAATTTTAGAACAACCGTATCAAAATTTGAAAATCGCAAAAAATGCGATTTTGAGGGTCAACTTTAAAGGGGCATATCTCTCAGCACACAAGGAACTGGAAGGAGCTCAAACTATCAAAATTAAAGCTCTGTGAGTTAGCTTTCCAACGCAATTTGTTTCACCTCATTCCGAGTTAGGATGAAGGAGTTATGACCATTTTCGTAAAACCTGTCCGGCAGAAAATGCAAATTCCAGTAGCCGAAAACACTGTTCACCCGCCTCAATTTTTTTTCTAAGTGTTGGGACGTTTTTATAAAAAGGGGACATATCCATACTTAGTCATTTAACTTCAAAACATCCAAAAACTCTCTCTAAACCCTCTCCAAAAATTCCACCAAGATCATCAACCAAATTCAAGGATCCCAAGCTTTAATTCCGGATTCAAGATTCAATCTCAAGCAATTCTCCATTCCAATCTTCATCAAGAATTCTCCAAAGTTGAGGTATGTGGGTTGATTGTGGAAACCTTCCTTTCCACAAGTCCAACCATTTATCCTCTATTTTACTTCAAGTTTATGGGTCCTTATGATCATTTATGAACTCTTGAATTATGGAATTATTACTACACATCCTATTATGGTCTATTTTTGTATATTATCATGAAATGGAATGATTATATGATGTTTATGGTTTTCATGCCTCAATGATCAAATTATGAAGGTTGTTATATATGTATATATATATGTATGTTGTTGGTGGGCTGTTTTATATGGATTTTGAAATTGGTTGGACTTAGTACTCTTGAAGTACATGATTTCATTTACATGAACAATAGCCCATCATGTGTTTGATAAAATGTCCATTTATAGAATCCTTAGGAAATGGAAGGTCCAATGTACGTCTTATGAATCGAATGGTTATATAATTATTGAAATGATGATGAAATGGACACATGTATATGATTTTCTCTATATACGTGTTGTGAGTCGACCAAGCCTAGTACGGGGGGTAGTAGGCCCGTATAACCGTATCGAGGGGTTGGTACCTTGGTTGCCTAGTACGGGGGGTAGTAGGCCCGTATAACCGTATCGAGGGGTTGGTACCTTGGTTGCCTAGTACGGGGGGTAGTAGGCCCGTATAACCGTATCGAGGGGTTGGTACCTTGGTTGCCTAGTACGGGGGGTAGTAGGCCCGTATAACCGTATCGAGGGGTTGGTACCTTGGTTGCCTAGTACGGGGGGTAGTAGGCCCGTATAACCGTATCGAGGGGTTGGTACCTTGGTTGCCTAGTACGGGGGGTAGTAGGCCCGTATAACCGTATCGAGGGGTTGGTACCTTGGTTGCCTAGTACGGGGGGTAGTAGGCCCGTATAACCGTATCGAGGGGTTGGTACCTTGGTTGCCTAGTACGGGGGGTAGTAGGCCCGTATAACCGTATCGAGGGGTTGGTACCTTGGTTGCCTAGTACGGGGGGTAGTAGGCCCGTATAACCGTATCGAGGGGTTGGTACCTTGGTTGCCTAGTACGGGGGGTAGTAGGCCCGTATAACCGTATCGAGGGGTTGGTACCTTGGTTGCCTAGTACGGGGGGTAGTAGGCCCGTATAACCGTATCGAGGGGTTGGTACCTTGGTTGCCTAGTACGGGGGGTAGTAGGCCCGTATAACCATATCGAGGGGTTTGTACCTTGGTCCCTAGCTCGGGGGGTGGTAGGCCCGGGTAACCTCATTGAGGGGTTTGTACCTCTTTCGCCTCTCCAAGGGGGTGGTAGGCCTTGGAAATACTATATTGATGGTCACTCACCACATATGTACTATGTCCCACTAAATATGATTTTTATGTAAGCGTCATTATATATATATCGTTTCATTAATGTGCTATCTAACGGGTATTATTATGCATTTTCCTATGATGTCCATCTATTGTAGCATTGCATTGTATCCCATATACTTAGTACATTCAAATGTACTAACGCATACTCTATGCCTACATGATGTCACCATGTAGGGACCGGAGCACCGCTTGACCCTCCTCCTCCGCGTGGCTAATACGCTTTTCTATCAAGGTTATTGGTGAGTCCTCCATTCCGGGGACGTTGCTCATGATCTTTTGCTATGTATAAGACTTTTTCTTTTTAGTTATGTTTTGTCTATGAGGGTGAGCCCGGTAGTTTGTCTTGGCCCCCGCTAAGTACTCATGTTTAGAGGTGGTGTTGGACAAGTTGTGTATTATGCTTGAGCTTGACTCATCTATGGTATTTATGTATCATTCTCTTTTTCTCTTGCTCCCTCAGTCCCGATTTCCCCTTGATTATGCTTATCGCTTATGGTCATTTTAATTGCTTCCGCGACCAAGGATGTGTAATGATACGTTATGAGGCTTGTTTGGGGTTCCTTCGGGTTCCCCATTCGCCGGTCACGTCTAGGCCCTAGGCTTGGGTCATGACAACATTGTGATTGTGATTGTGGTTTGTTGAATGGATCGGTTGCCACGTTCCAGCGTAAATATGAGATCGATGGCCACGTTCCGACTGAAATATGAGATCGCTTGCCACGTTCTGGCATAAGCATTGGATCGGGTACCACGTTTCGGTATGCTAACAGTTTGTGTGTAAGTTCCATGAGAGGACTATTGAATTGTGTTGTGTATGTACATGTGATGATTACGTTCATATCTACTGATGATTGATATTGGGAAAAAATTTGGGTCAGAAATTTTTTTCGTGGTAACCTGAAATTTTCTAACCTAGTCTAGATTTTGATGAAATCGGAGTCTTTTAGGTGTAGGAAAATCTAGTAGCAATCAGTTGATCTAATTATGATTTTGATTACATGAGTAGTTAGATTCTTCGTTAAGGAATTCGTACGACTTTACGGAATTGAATTCAGGTGAGTAGAACTCCCGAAATAGATCTTAGCGTGAACGATATTTTCTGAGCGTTGTTGGATAAAGGTGTGTTGTGAAATGGGGGTCTTGGAATTATTAAAATAGCTCACTGTTTCGTGCTAGCCGCTTTCGCGGTTCTTTTGGTCGCTGTAGCGGGGTGGGGACCACTGCGGCGGGCCAAACGTGACTTAAAGTCGTAAATTAACCCCAAAACGTCTTTATTCTGCACTTTTTGGTTTTTAGCGCTAAGGAACGAACCCAGGCAATTGTAGACAGTTTTCCACCATTCTTGAGGCTAAAGGTAAGATTTTAACTCCCCGAATCTATTTTTCGATCCGTAGAACGTAATCTAATTGATCTAGAAACTATGGTGGAAAGACCCTAGTTTGGATACTTGGGATCATGGGTTTGATATAAGGTTGTTAGAATTGTTATTAATCCGAGTAATTAGTGATTGTTTATTGATTCTCGTATTATATTGATTGTTTGTAGACTAAGAACAAGGGGAACGAATCCGGAAAGGAAATGATCAAATTTCTTAGGGTTTCAAGCTTGTTTCGAGGTTGGTGAAGGTTGTGATTTCAATGTTGGTGTGATATATGTTTGTAATTGCTCATTATAATGTATGTATGTATGGGAATGTTGCATTATTGATCACCCTAATCATAAATGAAGGATAATTGAATAATTGTATTCCATGAATCACCTCTCGTTGTATGATTGTGAGAATATACATTGTGAGTGTGGTTTGTTCAATGGATCGGTTGCCATGTTTCGGCATAAATATGGCATCGGTTGCCACGTTTCGACATAAATATCGGATCGGTTGCCATATTCCAACATAAACATAGGATCGGGTATCATGTTCCGGTATGCTAACAGTTTGGGTGTGGGTTCCATGAGAGGACCATTGAATTAGGTTCCGTGAGAGGACCATTGAATTGTGTTGTGTATCTACTTGTGATGATTACGTTCATATCTAATGATGATTGATATTGGAAGACTGTATGTTGCTATAAATTGATAACCAATGTGTATTATTGAGAACGTGTGATGCTACATTGATCCTGAAAAGATGACTAATATTGTATATGTTCGGTATATGCATGTTTTATAATGTTGTGGTTACTTACATGTGTTTCACTTATTGGGATAGTCGTGTGATCTTACCTGTACACTGTGGTTGTGTACTGATACTGCACTTTCTTGTTCTTTGTTGAGTACAGGGCATCTTCAAGACGCTATTGATAGACCTCAGCTTAGTGACTATTGATCGTGATCGGATTCAAGGGTGAGCTAGTTCTTTCAGGTTGTAATAGATATCTCTTGTTTAAGTCCATTCTTTATGGACTCAGACTATTTGTCTAAGGTGTTTGTTTATTTTGAGGTTGTACCCCTTGTTCTTAGACTTGTCGTTAGTAGAGTTTTGGTACAATGACTTTCAGGTTCTAGGGGTTGTTCTTACGCATTAGTTTGGTTAGTTATCTGTTAAAGACGTTGGAGTTTATTGGGACTCCATTTTTGTTGTCATTTAAACCTGCTTCCGTATCTTTAAATGTCTTAGTTTTCATTAAAATTTTAGCTCGGGTTGTAGTAATGGTTCTCCCACCAGAGGTTTAGTGTGGGTGCCAATCACGATGGTCTGGGTCGTGAAAATTGAAGTTCTGGATAGTATCTTTCTTAAATCATTAATGATGGGTTCTTGAGGTGAATGTTATGAGTTTGAAGGTTGTTTTTTTAGTAGAATTTCGTTTACTAATGTTGGGTAATCTAATCTAAGAGAGTTTGGAAGAAACCATTCAATTCTAGGTGAATTAGGGCAAAAAATCAAGATGAAAAATTCGTCACAACAATCTGGGAATGGGCTGGGGCGTCATACCCCTGATGCGCTAGCAGCGCTGGTGTGGGGAGCCAGCAGTGCGCTAGAAACCAGCCCCAGTAAAGGGTGGTCTGGCACGGCGCGCCACCCCTGTGCCACAAAGTGTTAGGCCACTTTCTTCTTCGTTTTCATTTATGCACTTGTTCCTTTGAGTCGACCTTTCATTCCCTTCTTAATCCTTACTATCTAAACTACATTTAATCATCACGAGATCCTTCATATTATGAATCATAACTCTTAAATTAATAATTCAAATTCAAGATAGAGTTAAGAGTAAAGTTCGAGGGAGTCCTTTGAGTCATTTTGCGAAGTCTTTACAAACTTTTAAAACCTATTTTAAGACATCAGTACTTGAGTATGAGGATGAGGAGAGTTGAGTTTCATTTTTCAAAATGAATATATGGGAACTAAGTAATCCCAAGAGTAAATATTTTTACATTTAAAATAAGAGGAAACTTCAATTTCCAAATGAATTCATGAGGAGTTTGGAGCATTATGTAACATCTCGCAACTAGAAAGAACTAGAAGGAAGTTTAAAATCTGGAAATAGTTATTTTTTTTGGGAAGTATAAGAAAATCTGGAAAATTGCAAGGAAGTTAAAGTTGAGTTTTGGTCAACTTCAGACTTCCGTAACTACTAGCTCAAGATGAGTTAGGTGTAGTTCCAGATATGGCTGGGAAGCTATTGGAATGATCTTTCCAACGCCGCCAAGTTTGCATGATTCTGAGGTATGAGCAAGTTATGCCCTTTGGAAGTTGGGTTGTTAGATTAAGGAAATGTCCAATCCGGAAATATAAGGGGTATTTTAGTCTTTTCACTGCCCTGTTATTGTAATCCAATTTTAGGAGTTTAATATGGGTCAATTCAGAACATAGTCAGTTTTAGAACTTGGGATTTCACGCTAGGGCTAAGGAGAAGAGAAAAGAAGAAGGAGAAAATGGCAAATTCATCAAGATCGATAAAGGAACTTGGTGTTTCACCAAGGATGTACTTCTATCAGGTATGTGAGGCTCTCATAACATTGGGATCATTCTCCCATGTGCCAAGCATATTTATTTAAGTTTGGATTCACCCTAAAAGCATTTGAATATTGATGATCTTGATACCTATTCATGAATTTATATATTGTTCTTGAATTTGACTGAGTTGGGAAGTTCCTGAGTTCGTTACGTCGCATTATAGGGTCATCTCGAGTTAGGTTCTTAGGTACATTTGCTGGGTATCTGTATCTAAAGGTAATTTAAGAAAAATAACCAAGTTTGGGTGAATTGGGGTTGGAAAACTAAGAAGAAATTTCGCCGGACGAAATTAAGAGGTGGCCGCGCGTCGCGCGCCTAGTGCCCAGATTTGATCATTTCAGCTTCGCGTTGCGGAGGTGACACTAGGTGTTCTGCCTCAAAAGACATTTTCGGAACCAAAATTAAATTATGCCTCCACGTCGCGGACCCACCTTCAAATATTGATTTTTGGTCTTTTCTCATGTTTAACTATCTAGAATCATTCCTAAACATCATGAGATCTTTCCAGCCATAAATCTTAATCCTTGAATCCATAATTCAATTCAAGGATCAGTTAAGAGTCAAGTCAAGAGCAGTTAAGGTCAAAGTCAAGAGAAGTCAAGGGTCAAGTTAAGATAAGTTCTTAAAGTTTTCAAAAGTCTTTCACAAATGTTTAACTTGTTTTAAGACTTAAGCTTCGAGTTCAGTAATGATGTAAAGTTGAAGTTCTTTTCTTCAAAGAAGTATATGGGGACTATGTATTCCCAAAGAAATTTAAAATGTTTTCACATTTAAATATGAGCGGAAACTGAGATTTTCAAAGAGCTTTTGGCTAGTTTTCAAAAAATAGTAATAGCTTTCTAAATGAAGCAAGCAGCGAAACTGGGATATCCAAGATAACCTTTGAGCTAAGTTTTTGAGCACTAATCTCAAATCACAGAAGAAGTATGTTTTTAAAACATAAATAGCTAATATATTTTGGGAGTACTATTGAGTACCCATATGGGGGAGAGTTCAGACAACTCACAACCCCCATAAACCATGTAGCCACCATGGGTAGAAAAGGGTCATACTTTTTAGATGAACCCTTTTCACAATAGACTAGTGGATCCACTTAGTAGTTCAGGTCCTATACCTTTGGTCGGGTATAGGATACGCTGGCAGCGTGAGGTAGATCGATGTATCATCACTACAACTCTTATGTGATGGTTGTTAGTTAAAGAAACTCCCATAGAAGTTATTGTACTTTATATACATCAGTTATTGTATTTTTGCATACATTTCAGAGTTATGTTGTATCCTTGTGTATACACAGAGTTGACATCATGTTTTTAAACAACTTTTCTTTATATTGCACTTGTTTAAAACTGCTTTATATTGAAATGGGTTCAGTTAAGTATTCATGAGTTGAGAAGAGCCAAGGTAAGTGTCTCTTTCATATTCCCTTTCAAGCCTATGTTGTTTTAGCATTCCAACTCGCATACTCGTACATTCAATGTACTGATGCTAGTTGGCATGCATCGTCTTATGATGCACACACACGTAACTAGGATCGGCATTCCGGCGCATTGTTGATCTAGTGAGCAGTTCAGAGTCTGTTGGTGAGCCTCATTGCATTCCGGAGGATCCATTTCATTGTTTTCTAGTTTAGTTCATTAGGATGTTGTGTGGTTTGTCCCAATATCTATCTCAGTTGTTATTAGAGGCTTAATAGACAATCAGATGTTATTTCTTTAGTCTTTTCATTGTCATTATTCCATGTTGAGACTTGAGTTTGCCTTAATGGCCAGTTGAATGTTTCTTTATAACATTCCAGTTTATTATATGAACTTATCTTTGTTGAGTTTAAGTCTTCCACTGAGTTAAGTAAGCTAGGCCAAGGATTCGCTTGGGGCCAGCATTAGTCTTCGAGTGCCAGTCCTGCCCAGGGTGTATGAAGCTGTGTCTGTAGAGTCCTAATTATCGGTATCAGAGCACAGAGTTCAAGAGTCCTAGGGAGTCTATGAAGCCGTGTCAGTAGAGTCCTAGTTATCGGTGTGAAGCGTGTCACATCTATAATTAGGAGGCTACAACATTCAGGAATTCCTTCACTTCTTTCACACTCATTTCGTGCGTTAGAGTTTATCTCTAAAAAGTTTTCCTCTAATTCGTGTTTGCGCGTGTTTTTAGATAATCATGCCTCCACTAAGAGCAGTCAGAGATCGTCCATCTAGGAGGAATGTTGAGGAATAAGAGTTATCCATTGCACCTAAAGTGCAAACGCAAGGCAAAGTCACCAATGCTGAGTTCCGTGAGGCTATCCGGATGTTGAGTCAAGATGTGACTAACCAGGTTGGTCAGCAAAGAGGAGCTCAACAAGAAGAGGCTGACACTTCAAGGATTCATGAGTTCTTGAGGATGAATCCTCCAAGTTTCACTGGTTCGAGCACTACTGAGGATCCAGAGAACTTCACTGAGGAACTGAAAAAGGTTTTCGAGGTGATGCATGTTGTTGACACTGAACGAGTTGAGCTAGCTGCATATCAATTGAAGAATGTTTCTAGAACTTGGTTTGATCAATGGAAAGGAGGTATAGCTGAGGATGCACCACCTGCGAGTTGGCCATGTTTTGAAGAGGCTTTCTTGGGACGTTTCTTTCCCCGAGAATTGAAAGAGGCTAAGGTACGAGAATTTCTAACACTTAAGTAGGATTCTTTTTTAGTGTTCATGAATATGGGTTGAAGTTCACCCAACTATCCCGATATGGTCCAGAGATGGTTAAGGACATGAGGAGTAGAATGAGCTTGTTTGTTGTTGGGTTGGGCCGTCTTTTAAGCAAAGAGGGTCAGGCAGCAATGCTTATTGGAGACATGGACATTTCAAGGTTGATGGTCTATGTGCAACAGGTAGAGGAAGAGAAGTTGAGAGATAGAGAGGAGTTCAAGAGCAAGAGGGCTAAGACAGGGAACGAGTCCAGGTAGCAGAAGAGTAATGCCAACCGGTCATCTTTCCAACAGAAACAGAAGAGACATGCTCCACCATCTGCTAGTGCACCGGCACCTAAGAACAAGGGTGAGTACTATGGTCAGAATTCTAGAGCTAAGCCTGCCTATTCTCAGGGAAGTGTGGTGCAAGGGGGTAGTAAGCCTCCTGCTTGCGCCAAGTGTGGTAGGAACCACTCATGTATTGTCGTGAGGGCTCCATTGGTTGTTTCAAGTGTGGTCAAACTAGGCATTTCATGCGAGAGTGTCCAAAGAACAAGCAGGGAAATGATAATGGGGGCAATAGAGCCTAGTCTTCTTCAATTGCTCCACTAGACAGAGCTGCACCTAGAGGGGCTACTTCCAATACTGGCGGAGGAACAAACTGGTTATATGCTATCA